>NC_089854.1:22415838-22603338 GCF_036373705.1 Amia ocellicauda | reverse complement strand
AAAGCCTGGAGGAAGAAAACTACTCTGGCTCTTCAGTAAAGACAAAAGTGAAGAAAAGAGTATCTGAAAGTACAGTACACTGCTGGCTAGTAGTACAGTATATTCATTCAATACTGCAGATATGGGGAGAGGAAGGCAGTACTGTACCTCTGTTGTACAGGGAGGCCGGGTGATGGCAGTCCAGCTCGCGCAGAATGGCCTGGACGCTGCGGTAAATGTCCGACTCCACGGCCGACGACACCCCGTGACTCACTGGACAGCAATGAGGATCATTAGAAACGGCTGCAACCTTAGTTATTGCTCACTAGTAGGTCTGATGCGACTCAGTGAGGATTTATCATCATACATGTGCGTGCAACTCTCACATAAACAAACCAAACACAGAGAGATACGTAGTGTGAAAAATGTGACAGATGGATGATTCAAGTAATAGGCTTATGAAGCGAAGCAAAAGTACCATGCCGGATGAAGCTGAAGGACTACAATGGTTGAGCTCCAAGTTAAACAAAGCGATTGTGTTTTTTTCGGCTGGTGATAACAGCTGCAAAGCATCGTCGTTCGAATAGGGGAGTCAGACATGTCTCTGAGTGGTCCTGGAGGTTCGAGGTAGCTGCTTCCACTGAGTGCATGGGGTGGAAGAGAATTGAGGTGAGGTACCAAGAACAGGGAGAGCATTAGCTATGGACAGGATTTGGCAGGGAGGCAGTTAGCCAGACAAGCAGATAAGATCCTGAAGTACAGAAACTGAATGGGAGAAGAAGAGAGAATGGAAGAGAAGAGTTTGGTTTACTTCCCCTCTTGAAAACCTCCAAGTCAGCATTACTAAGTGCGATTAAACTGAGCTGACGTGCATGTTTTATTATAGCACCTTGCCATGGCGTTTCCCCATTCTATGTGAAGTTTCGCCTGCATTACCAAAGAGTTATACAGGCCGGTGCTACTATATTAGATTCAAATAGAGAACGGAAACAGACGTGCCATCCAAATTCATTTTTGCAGGTAACAAAATACAATACTGGTCTTTGTCCCCTGTTGTGAATACTTTGGCAAGACCAGAAAATAAAGTATTATTGTAATCTGCTAAGTACACTTCTGTAAACCTAAACCCCTCCCACCTCCCCTCTGGTAATTCTGGTAAATTAACTTAATATCCCCTTTTATGTTTGAATACACAGAAAATCCCCTTTTCTCCGAGACCTAACCATCTCTAGCCTGTGGATCACGTCAAGCACTGATGGACGATTGAAAAAGAGATTCTCCTCATCTGCCATCGACTGGAATTGCTCGTGTCATCGTTTATATCTCTAAAGCTTCCTTTTTCATATCTGAGATTCATGGGGACACCTGGTACGGTACCTTTCGCCTCCATGTGGCTCCGGGTCGCTAGAGTGTTGTCCGACGGGCAGGGTGGTTGCAGCTCACACACATAATGCTGCCGGCTCTTCCCACCTGCGAAGAGGTTTGGGACGGATGTCAGACACTACGGTCACTGAACACACTGGTAATGCAGATGTGCCACCTAACTGCAGGCCCTGTCCCAGTAATACCTGCACAGGTGGCCCCAGCTGCCATTTTAGCACCTGCAGTGGGACAGGAGTATCAACAAACATGCACACCCCCATAAGTGGTATCAGACACTTCGAGGAGCTTAAAGTACAGAGTTGCACCATTGCTTTAACACCGCCATGTTTTGGAAAAGTGGTTTATCGAAGAGGTCAAAGACAAGTTCTAAAAAACTCCAACCGCTGGTGCCACCTGTAGACGTCTCCATTCAGGTTAACCTTATCAGACACAGGTAATCTGCAGTAAGGTAAACTGCAATGTGGGTGCGCCTCCACTGCACCCACATTAAAGAAAACCTTGCTGGAAATGTCACACTAAAGCCTTGTGTTTCAGATGCGTGTATTTCTTTGGTGGGATTACAGTGTGTTGGCGTTTGGTTGGGGTAATAACAGACAGGCCTGCTATTCAGTAGTGGCTGCTGTTCCCATTTAACAAATGCTTTTTTGGGTATTTTCTTACCCAACCAAAAGCTATGAAGCCGTAGGTGATGGTTAAGGCTGTAAAATAAATGTAAACTGAAACACAGGCTGAAGTAATGCATCAGTAACTAAGGAAACTTGATCCAAATATAATATAGGCAATATAACCAAATGTGAGATAACAGTGTTTAAGGGCACAAGTCACTTTCGGTACACCTGCAGCTGTGCCAAAATAAAGCACACTCCTCTGACAGAGGAACAGTTAATGCAAAAGATACAAACAATTATTTGTAAGGCTAATGCAGGGAGAATGCCATAAAAAAAAATTGAAAACAGTGACTTTTGTTATAAAATAAAGATACAGCATTCAATGCACAGCTAGTCTACAGTAATTTACTCCTGTTTTCATGTTGGTGTTTTATTTTGGGGGGGGCCAGCAATAGACACTACATACTCAAACAATCCAAGAAAGGTAGACTGACAGTAACACACAGAGAGGTCTCACACAAAGTCAACACTTCCATGAAAGGCCACCTGACTCAATACACAAGTGCAACAGCCCTTTTCAATCTGCACCCTTCGGCAGAACGCGGTCTGGAAGGAAGCTCCTGGGCACACTGCCAAAAAAACATCAACTCACCTCCGGCTGAAGGAGTACGGTCCTCGGGGCTCCCCAATCTTGGACAGCGCAACGTCTGAGGACCGGTTATTCCACAGCAAACAAGCTGGAGAAAGATGGGACCTGTGTCAGTATTTTTCGCTTCAGAGTCTCAGAGCAGCCTCTACTGAAAAAAAACGTAGCCTACTTCCTCTTAATGCTGCTGAGGGGGGTGGGGGGTGGTGCTGAGGACCGCTAGAGGGGAGAGGGTGGGTGCAAAGGAGGGGGCAGCCAGGGGGACTTTTTTTAAGTCTGCTGTGATCAATGTTTTTTTTCTTTCCTTCCCAGAAGCTCACAAAAGGGCCTTCTCTCCGATTTAAGCACGCCAAGGGATTTAGAAGAGGATTTAGTCCTGAACCCAGCACAGCATATGCAGCGCTGGCCTTACAAACACTAGCTATGTTGAAAACCGCAAGCTTCCTGCTACACACACACACACACACACACACACGCACGCACGCACTTTCTTTTTCTTTTCCCTTCTTTTTCTTTTTTCTTGCTTTTGAACAGCAGTGCAGCCACACACAATGTGGCCAGATTTAACCTGCTTCCTGTCCATTTTGTCTGAAGGCCGAGCCAAAAGGTGTGTGGGACCAAACGAGCCGCTGGTTCTCTGAGGACGGCTCACGAGTCTATTAAAAGGCACGGGCAAGTGCGACTGAACATTAAATTACCTCACAAAGGTTTTTACTGGGCTGTAATTGAAATGGCCTAGTTCAGTGATAAGATAACAGAGGAAAATGTATGTTTTTTATGTTTGTTATTATTAGAGATTGATTTATTGATCCTGCCAAACAGGACAGAACCGGTGTATCAGGTTATACTACTATAAGGAGAGATTTACCTGCACCTGTACTTGAAAGATACATTCTTGAGTTGTGAATTTTCAGAAAGGAATCTATAGAATTGCAGTCATGTATGCATAAGGAATGCAAGGATGAATCCAGATCATATTTAACTTTACAAAAGCAGAAATGCACAAGACATGAAAAGAAAATACCCATTATATCAGTAATAAGGAAATAATCCCTAACCCTACATGGGCATTTCTTAAGGGTTATATTAGTGATCTGTCATAAATTACAGTGCTATAAATGATTGCAAAACTCTTAGGGAAAGAAATGAACTCAGAGACACCTGTGAACAACAAACACACAGATTAAGATAACATGTCACTGCCTCCCCACTATAATACATAGAGAAAGATTATATTCAATGGGGAGAGAGATATGCGACTAGCAGCTCGGCAGTTGAAAAAGCATTGTATCAGCAGCCATGACATAAACTTGGTTCCAGAAACTGTTGAGTGTGTGGTCTTGAACCAAGTTAACCTTCTGACGCGTTCTGCCCACCAGAGTCAATCATGCGACTGTCAAAGATTGCTGCAGTGGGCTGCGCCACGCCAGGCGACCACACTACACACTATGTGTGAACACTGAAAATGTATCTTAATATGGTAACTTACAAGAAAGACAGTCTAGGGTTTCTATTTTGGGCTCACGGCTTCCTGTATGAATTGTTTTGCGTAGAGTGATAATTTCTACAGTGCTCACTTTAATCCCAGTTGAATGTACGTCCAATTGATGTTTTTTATTCTCTTAAATAGTCAGTCCTCTGGGTAAAATGCCAAACCTGGGCTGCTTCTGCAAGGTACAAATGGAGCTTGACTGTTATGAAACGCTGTAGCACCAGCACACCTGTTCTCAGAGCATTTGGATGACTAGGACTGAAACACAGTGACTGAAACACAGTGACTGAAATAAAGTGACTGAAACACAGTGCCTGAAACACAGTGCCTCCTTGTTATATCACTAAACCATGTTTCAGCAACTCTGTCAGAGAAAACTTTCACCCCAAGTTCTCTGGATAAGACTGCTGGCTGTGTGTGTGTTTGTGTGCGTGTGTTTTCCATGTCACGCACAGCCATGGGCAAAAGCAACAGTAAGCAAAGCTAAGAGTCTAAGGTTCCTCAAAATAATCTCATTCTACCTGCAGAGATTTTCTGTCAGTGCCGCTGCTGCCATACACATTGAACCAATTCCTCCAGCCGGTGTGCCAACAGGAAGCGGCCACACACCATGAGACTGGTGTGTACAACAACACATCTGTGGGACTTTTATCTCATCTCAGCTCAGAAATAAGTGGCAGGCAACAAAAGCATATGAGCATGGATTATGAACTGAGTTCCTTGTCGTAACCCAACAGGAAAGGCTAGGTGACAGAGCTTGGGCTGTTCTCAGACAGAGGATACACATAAAGAATTGAAAATGTCTAAGATTAACACGGGGGGCATCAATATTTAATTATGAACTCAGGACCAAATCTGGTCACAGGTGTGGCGTTGAACAGCCGGTTCCACAGACCTCAACCAGCACTCGTCTGGCCCTACTCTACCGATCATGGCATTGGGCAGTCCAAGACCAGTGCCAATCTGGGTCTGTGAAACCATTCCTAAATCTGTAGGGCACAAAACAACCTATAATTGCATTCAAAGCAGAAACATCCTTCATTCGTTATAGCAACAGTAGTAAACAATAAGATATTCTATGTAAGCATACTTTTCTGTTACATATTAACTAAACATTTTTTTATGATACAGCTAGTGATACATTTGTTTTCATTTGTTCAAATTCAAATCAAATCATGTTCTTGTTCGGGATTCCAGAGAAGGGAAATATTTTGAAAAACAACTGTGATTTGGGGGGGGGAGTATTAATCAACACATTTCCTGCATTAATAGTGAAAAACAATGTGAGGAAGTGGTGGAGGGCTACTGCAATAGGACAGCTCTCCGACCATGCCAGGGATTGCTTCCCAAAACACCATCCTGTAAGAAAACAATGGGCCCTCAATAGATTTATATAAAGAAAAAGGGATGGAAAAGGCATTAAAACAGACTAAACGGATTAACGGCAGTGGGATAAGTGGGGATATGATCTTGGTGTTGGTTTCCCCGGGTTAAACATTGTACCACACAACACCAGCATGTTACAGGAGGACCTGTCCAGTAATTGGTTTCAATATGAGAGACATTTGGAGGGAGTGAGTGTATCCTATTGCACTGTCCCCATTGTTCACAGTCACCATGGTTATCCACCACAGTCCGTGACACAAAGTGGCCAACACAAATCAGCGATCTCCGTTACTGAGCCAGCAACAGTAACCGTTGTGTTTTTGAAGCACAGACCTCCTCAACTTCGGGCTGCAGTAAAAGAAAAGGATTCTCATAAAAGTTACGGTCATTAGTTACCCATGTAAAAAGCTAAGTACCCCATCATAAAATCATCCACTCGTTGTTATCCGTTCCTTATCTTGCTCACACCGCTGCTCTCAGACTGACACAGACTGCGAGTCTTCTTCGCTGTGACGAGTTCAGACACCTGCATTCCCCCGTAGAGACATCAGTCACAAGAGAGGCTAGAGCATACACGTTCCAGAAGGAATCTCATACAATATAAACAGCCACTGTGGTTTGACAGAAAAATTGCTCATAATAATGCGCAAGATTTTAACCCCCTGATATTTGTCTGCCTCACACGAGAGGTGAATCGGTATTACGCACAGAACAGCATAAAGACAGAGAGACAGACACTAAGATACTTATATTTAGCTGAAGTGGGTACAGGAACATGCATTACAATACTCAACGGATATGCTCCTCGGGTTATTTTAGTTTGAATGTATCTTTAATGTGATCTCATCTGTGTTGCAAGCGTGAGCTGTTAAACTGAGGCCACTGCTTTTAGCTCAGCTGCTAAAGAAGGCTTTGATAATATGCCCTTTGATAATTATACAGTAATAAGAAGTAGCCTACGTTGTCATGGGACGACATAAAGACTCACCATTGAATGCAAAGTACAGAAAGCATCAGTTAGCGGACTTGGAGGCATGATTTTTCAAGCCAAGATGAAACTATAATTGATATGATAAAAAATCCTGAATTATGGGAAAGTAAGGATATGTGTGATTGTGACTTCAGGACTTCTGTACATTTCTTCAGTATCTAATGAACATGTGGACTGTCTGCTGGTTAAGGAACAGGAGAGCTATCCCCAGGGAAGTCCAATTCCAACTGTCTATTTAAACATATTGTATGCAGTTATTGAACACAATAATAAGCTACTATACTTGTGAATATTATAATCAGTGTTGCGCTGCCGAATGGTGATTGTTTTGCATATATAATAATATACAATAACACAGTAGTGTGATGTCCCCTAAATATCCATCTAGGAGTATTTTACTGCTACTGCCATATCTTTAAACATACACCGATCAGCCATAACATTATGAGCACTGACAGGTGAAGTCAATAACACTGATAATCTTGTTATCATGGCACCTGTCAGTGGGTGGGATATATTAGGCAGCAAGTGAACATTTTGTCCTCAAAAGTGATGTGTTAGAAGCAGGAAAAATGGGCAAGCATAAGGATCTGAGCGACTTTGACAAGGGCCAAATTGTGATGGCTAGACGACTGGGTCAGAGCATCTCCAAACCTGCAGCTCTTGTGGGGTGTTCCTGGTCTGCAGTGGTCAGTACCTATCAAAAGTGGTCCAAGCAAGGAAAAGCGGTGAACCGGTGACAGGGTCATGGGCGGCCAAGGCTCATTGATGCACGTGGGGAGCGAAGGCTGGCCCGTGTGGTCCGATCCAACAGACGAACTACTGTAGCTCAAATTTCTGAAAAGGTTAATGCTGGTTCTGATAGAAAGGTGTCCGAACACACAGTGCAGCGCAGTTTGTTGCGTATGGGGCTGCGTAGCCGCAGACCAGTCAGGGTGCCCATGCTGATCCCTGTCCGCTGCCGAAATCGCCTACAATGGGCACGTGAGCATCAGAACTGGACCACGGAGCAATGGAAGAAGGTGGCCTGGTCTGATGAATCACGAGTTCAAGGTGTTGACTTGGCCTCCAAATTCCCCAGATCTCAATCCAATCGAGCATCTGTGGGATGTGCTGGCCAAACAAGTCTGAACCATGGAGGCCCCACCTGGCAACTTACAGGACTTAAAGGATCTGCTGCTAACGTTTTGGTGCCAGATACCACAGCACACCTTCAGAGGTCTACTGGAGTCCATGCCTTGACGGGTCAGGGCTGTTTTGGTGGCAAATACACAATATTAGGCAGGTGGTCATAATGTAATGGCTGATCGGTGTATAGTTTATTTATTTATTTATTTATGGTTATTTTCTCCCAAAAACAAAAGTACAAATAAGCCTCAAAATTAATAAAAAATGACTCGCTCCCACGCAGCATCTTTAGATCAAATTGTACGCTCTATCTATTCATGTTAACTTTATTTGTATTTTATTCAATTTAGAAAATAAATGACAGAAATGCCTTGGTGTAACACCACAATATCCAATTGTGTTAAGATTACTGATCGTAGCATTAACATACACATATAAATGCACATGTTATCTTAACTCACTGGTACTGCTGTAGAGTCAAAAATACATGTTATTGGGTGAAATGTGGAGTTTGTTTCCTGATTGCAAAAGAACCGAGACTTTCCTTGTGTTCACATTCAAGTTTTTCAAGTGAACTGAATTCAGTTATTTTGCCAAACGGACCGAGACCATCTCTTTGGGTGGTCTCAGTTCGTTTCGGTTCAGTTCCCCAAACAACCTCAAGTGTGAACGAAACGTTGCCTGCAATTTCCCGGCATGTCAGTGTGAATGGGGCTTAATTCTCAGAAGACTTGATTTAGTGTGCTCTATAGATTCATAAATACTGAAATTGTTACAATGCAATGTTAATACTGTTCAAGAATCTGCACAAGTTGCTACTAATCTACTAATTACAACACATTCAACTCCCACTCAGCTGTTAATGATCAGCTCAACATTTTAAGTGTGAATTTGACCCACTAGATGATTTCAGTATTTAGGTTTCTGTAGTATAAACAGGCTTCATAATTTCAATCAATGCAATGTCAGAGACATTTTTGAAGTGAAAAAGGCTCGTTGAGAGAAAATCTCTAGGGAGTGCAGAAATAGATATCGGAGACTAAGTCTACCACTTCTGTGGATAAACCCTGAACACCTTCGAGATCACTTTTATTTCCACACTTAGCAATGCTGAAAAGCAATAATTGTTCCCCCACCATAACATGAACCTTTTGAGAGGTATGACACAGAACCTACATCTTCAAGAAAACAGGAACCTTATATTTAAGCACATTCAATCTTCGTGTAAGCTATACCAATATTGGTGAGAAAAAAGGGAAATGTACAGTAGCAAGGTAAAATAGTGATGGAGGCTGCGGCCTGGGCAGATGGATATGGTTTTACGAATAGCATCCATTTCCCTCACAGAGATCTGGACAGCAGGAAGGGAAAATACGCTGCTGGAACTGAAAACCTCCTGAGGCAATTAGTAAAGCTTTTACAGCTGGGTGGTGTAGAGATACCTGGGCCTGATCTCTCAACAATAAAAATCTCAAGGTCATACAATGTCATAAAAAGCAATCAGTGCCCCCAATTGTCTACCAGCCAATTGGGCCTACATGTCAAAACTAAGACCAGGTACTCAAGATGTGGATAATCAGTAATGACTAAAAAGTTAAAAACAACAACTGGAAATAGCTGCAGGCTTGACTAGACCAACAACAGACACATATTCTGTCGGTTTAAAGGAGCAATTATACGGCTGTGTGCCAAATTACCAAATGAATAACCTATTTGGTATATATATTTACATTGACATTGACATATATGACCATCCCAGGTCTGCAGTACCGAGCAACCGGTAAAGCAACATTTTCTATTAATTGACTGAAGATTTGGAGAGTGACGTTTGCTTCCCTCCCACAGGGCAGAGGCAGCAAAATTTGAAATTAGCCTCTGCAGCTGCCTTATGATTTTCCACTCTGCCCGAACCATAATGTGACAATCCTCTCTTTGTGACATGGTGTGTACATTGTACCATAAAATTCCAGGGCTGGATTTTCACACTACTGTTCAAAACGATCCCGATATACACAGCACAAAACCCGAGCTCTGGAGCGAACATGACCTCTGGATCAAACCAGGAGAGTCCTAATACTGGGGTATTATGGAACAATAGTACAGACTTAGCTGTTCAGTTTTCATCTCAGTGAACAGTTTGCAGATTACTTTACACTTTCTGACACTAAAGTATAGAGGGTTGCTATGCAGCGCAACAAAAGATAGCCTACACTTTGTGAGATCATTCCTATTTCAGACCGAGAGCTCAACTCTGGGTGGTGCAGAAAGCTATAAGGAAATAGAAAATAAGGAGACTCCATGCTTCCTGGATCTTATAATTTTGCTTCACGGAGACTAACAATAATATTTTTCAGAGATTGAAGGCTGCTTGTTCTATTCTTTATTTTTTTATTTTTCCTTTTCAATTAAGCAAATACTAATACAGGATTGTTAATTGGGGTTGAATTTTGCATGTTAGCATGGATAGGGCGTCTGCCAAGAAACAAAAAATAGTAAATAATAATAATGTTAGGTGGTTTACATCTAAATAAATAAATAAATAAATAAATATATCTATTGTTCCTCATTCCATTAAGACCTAGCTAATTCTCTCTGGGCATTTCCGCAAAGTGCAGAGAGTTCAGTTTTCGCATGTCACTCATTCCACAGCAGGTTTGTTTCAGATCAAAATGACATGTGGATAATCTTTTCAGAATTAAATATAACCCTTTATTCTAACTATTTATTCCGACATATCAAAAACAAGATGCTCAACAAGACATGGCCCTGTACACTGAGACAACCTCTGGCCCACTCTCCTATTCTATCTTATTAAAATAAATACATCAATACATACAGCATCATATATTATCATTTTTTCAAATGCCACTGACTGACATAAACACTATACAGTATAATATATAAAACAAATATAAAATGTACAAGACGTTCGCAAGGAAGAGACAAAAAGGAGTAGGCCTACATCACCATTGACTGGATTTCTATTCAAATCTATTAAAATCACCTTAAAGGATTGAAACTTTTAAACAAATGCATGTACTGAGTTCTGAATGAAGACAGCCAAACTTTGATTTGATCAGCTGTTGCCTTAATCCCTGACACAGTTCTGCACAATCTCTCATGTCTGATAAACAATTGACAAGATCTGAATGGGAAGATAAACAAACACAATGCACAGATACATTTATCTGTTCAAAGCAAATTAACCGGACATAATACATGTTTACCAAAGAAAGCATGGAACAAGTAGTGGAAACAATTTTGCATTTTATCATACAATCAGTACTAAAGAGTAACAGGGTAATAATGTGCTATATGCCATAACTTTCAATATTTAACTTGTGCACTCACGATAATTTACAGATAAGGCTTTTAGGTCTAATAGAAACTCATACAAAACAATCCTGAATGAAAAACATCTACATGCACTATTGAAAAATAATGATCATTTGAATATGATCAAATGATCATTATTTTTCAATAGTTGTATCAATATTTACACATCAGCATAGGTATGTTTATACAATGTAGCAATTGGGGGGGGGGGGGTATCTGTCTGTAATTCTTCTGTGCAATAATAATCATCATAATAAACGATAATATAATACATGTCTTGACGCTATATGTATTCATAAATTAATCAAATGTACGCATATTCTTGAAATTAACATATTTTGGTGACAATACAACTTTTTAGCTATAACTATCCTCTATTACTAATCCAAAGATGCTTCAGAATTAAACCGTTTTAAAGTATCCTGACAATAACAGAACTAAAGCAGTTTCTTATAATATACCTGCATCGGCTACAAATATCTAATCATTAATATTAATATATAATGTAACAGTGAAGTAGCAAAGTAGCTTACATTTAGTTTGTTTCATAACTTCATTCTTTATCAAAAGGTTATCAAAAGGTGCCAACAAACACCATGAAACTGGAGACAAAAAGAGCTAAAAAATACAATAAACGTACCTTTTATAAAACACGCAATCAAAGCCTCCTGTAAAACTTAATCTGCTCATCAGCTACTCCCGCGTACGGAGCCCAGGGTTATTTTTGCACCTGTACTTGCCCCGCCCACCTCGTGTTTTCTGATTGGACGAGGCGATGTTTTTGGGTCGTAACGAGTTCCTTGCCCCTCCCACTGCACGCTTTCCGATTGGACGAGGCGGTGTTTTCGACTCATGACTGCAACGCCATTGGCTGGTGGAGATCAAAGCAAGCTGTGAACACCCGCAAGGCAGCAACCCGGAAGTGGGACGCGACACTGGGAAGTAGTGGTGGTAGGCGAGGCTGAGAGTGGGATCTTTTTTGGAGTAACTTCGCAAGCAGATCTGGTACATTTTATAACTGTTATTTCTCTCCAGAAAACCCCTCTTATACTATACAAACCAGGAGAATCGCTAATAATAATGTCTTGTCAAAATGGGAATATTTAGTGTAAACATAAACAACAGCATACTGTGCGCGTTCATGGCACACATACTGAACATGTCACCTTGTATTGTGTCCAATAAGTAGTTAATTTCATTTAATCAAGTCCGGAATAGATTTTGAGATAGGAAAGTCGTGAAAATGACGGAATTATGAAGAAACTAAATACATCGTTTTTAACTGATGCATAAATAGTATTTTCAAAATAAAGGCATCAATACTACTTTAGTACATACATTATCTTTTTGTAATTCATATTTGTGACTACTACTACTTTCTTTTGTATTCTACTAGAGATCATTTTACCACGACTGTGAAATATGCATGCATGAATAACCTGATTTATCTGTGTGGCTTTTTGCCGGATCAACATTACAGAAATTACGGTCAGGGTTAGGTTTGGCTCAGGTTCCAGGAACAACAGACAAACAGCAAAATCAGGTTGTCCTGCATTGCATACTGTGTGAAGCTTATTTTAGGATCTCTGTTGTGATTTCATCATCTCCAGGTGTTTTACCATTTTACATCATCTTCATGGCACAGCCTAGGTGGAATCACGTCTGGTATTTCACATGTGTTCATTGAGACCTCTTCTTCTTTACTACTCTCATCACTACTATATAGGTTTTTGCAGAATTCTTCCACTCTTATGATAATTGCATCTGTTTTTGATTGCTGAGCCATGATTTGTCAGTGCAATTATTTTGTTTTTTTCTCTTTGGAGGCATTGTTTTGCATTTTTGATGTTCCTATTATTTTCAGTTGATTTTTAAATTAGGTGTTTGCTGATAAACTTTCTTACAACTTCAGTAATATGTTTCATTACTGTTTCGCACAGCTGACATTCTTTCTTGCTGGGTTATCATGATACGAGTCACTCCGCGTACATGAATACAGCTCAGGCTGTGCTGAAATATCTATTGACCATTTATGCCATTCCACCATAGCCAAAGAGACCATGTCATATTGATGATCTTACTTAGTATTGATTATGCCATTGTGAAATGGCTGATGACATAAGATACCGTTATTTTGTGAAATGCATTTGCTCTTTTGAGAATCTAGTGCCTTTTGCAAAGGGAATGTGTAATTCTGCAAAACATGTTACAGTTTGGGAGATTGTGTTAAATGATTTGAAAAAGTGGATAATGTTTGAAATGCACTGAAGGGATTGAGAAGATTTGTAAAAGGCTGTTACATGGGCCTGGTGAGGTCACAGATAAAGTTGTAAATTGTTACTCTTAGGGTCCTGGGCTCTAGCCCCCCAGTTGGCAGACCAGCTGTGAGCAGTGACATCTTTATGAAACCAAATCTGACAAATATCTGGTATCACCTTGGTAACATCTATAAACAGTCTTTGCAATTAAATACATATATATTTTTTATTAGTGCAAAATAAAACTGTTTTGTTTTTTCCTTTTTATTTTACAGAGATCAAAAGGATTCAATTTGAAACAAACAATCAAATTTTTTGTACATTATTTTACAAACATGTAAAGCTTAATTTGTTATGGAAAAAAATGGAAAAGAAAAATGAAGAATTCAACATGAACCAATATTGATAAATTATTGTAAACAACTTATTTTGTTTTCATATGAAAGACTCCCATAGGGACAGCTATACCAGAGATCAGAGAAAAATTATAAGGTGGACCAAAAATTATATTTGGACCTCCTTGATAAGTCTGGAGCACATCATACTTAATTCTGGTTTGAGTTAATATGTGTTAATGTAAATCATTTGTGCACATACCTTATTACAAACTCTTAGAATTACAGATGAAAATTATATTTTTTCCTACATGACATGAGGAATTCTCACAAAATCTGAGAAGTTCCTGTGCTTTGGTGTGAATTTGGCTCATTTGGTGTGTATTTTATGTACCGCATTAGAGTGCATAACCACAAAGTTTATTTATTTTACGTTCTTCACTTCACGTGAAACGTACCGCATCATATCGATCTCTCTCAGGATCAGATTGTTTTAACTGTAGAATCACAGTAAAAGTCTGCACAATATTTCTCTGTAAGAAGGTAAAACTATCCCATTAACAAATTGCCCCTGGAAAAATCCACACTTTCATACAGGAGGTTTACAATCAAAAGTGCTTCCATGGATTCTCTCAGGTTTAAGCCTTTGCTCACTATGTACAATATATACAGTGTGTGTTACAGACAGGGAGCAATTCACTGCCAGCAAAAGTCAGACTCTCATCAGAGCACAAAGGTAGAACCTATCGACCTACAATCAAAGATATTACAAATCAGTTCCTATCGAAGTATGTGTGTTTTTGATGTATGTGTGTCAATTTGTAAAACAAAAATGGTGATTATTAATTTTAGTTCTCACAACAGTGAAGTGTTAAAAATTGTTAGCGGCAGTGAGAGCCATTGCTGTGGCGACCTTGAGCACCTTTTGCTGCTAGCTCTGTAACTGTGGAATCATCGACTATTGAATAGTCGTATAGAGTGTAAAGCACACTTACACAGCCGATATTTGCCTACCACACATCATTTAACTGTTGTTAGTTTAATGTTAATGACCGTGCAGTTTCACAACATCGATTCCTTTTTCATCACATCACTTTAAAAGCACTGAATCAGCAACGCTTTTAAAACACGTACTGTCCTCTGAGGAAGTAACCCATCGATGTATGAAAATGTGCCCGGCAACGTGCCATTGTGCTTCTCTCCCAGAGCCACAGATAACCAAAGAGTCCAGGCCATAGCATGCATTTTTAAATTTCACGCCGTGTGTTAAGATAGATTTGACTGTGCAATACAAAAATGTAAACACAATGTATATATTTTAAAGGCTTTAAAGACTTTTAAGGTTCTTTATGCTTTTTAAGGTTATAGCTGTTCAGCACCATTGCAGAAAAAAACACAAACAAGAGAAATCCTGAGCTGTACGGTACCTTGACAAAACAGAAAAGTGCATCTGGTCTTCATGGGACTTGGATTATATCAGCTGTCAAACATTTAAAGTTATTGCACGTTTTATCAGTTACACAGAGCAGTATTTACAAACCTGGGGGCCGGACCAAATCAAATCCGTGCCCGCGAATCGCAAAGTACAAATCTGTATCCTGTGGTGGTTTAATTTATTCTTGGATGTCAGTCTCTGCTATTTATGAATCAAAACGCAACAGGGTACAGCTCTGTAATATTCATGATTCATGTGTGCGTCAAAGCTTTGATTTGGTCGAGCCCTGCGACATGATGGACCAGATTTTATAAGCTTTTGCTATGAATAAAACTCCTCTATTTTAATTGAGACAGCAATCACAAATAAATAAGTACACCTCACAAAATATAAATACGAATTAATAACTTGTAATTTCCTTCTCTTTAGGTGCAATATAGAAAGAGCTTTATATACATATGTAATCATCAGCAGCCTCTGTCAATTCATTGCTGGATGAAGGCCTGCCCATTTTCTTTAAATCTAAGTGTTTTGATGACTGCAAAGCAAAAGGCTTAGAAAATCCTGTCCATCGTTTGCATTAAATTAGTAGAAACCAAGAACACAACAATAAACTATACATGCATAGATTTTATATTAAGTTAAATATTCCCATGTTTGCATTCACTACAACCAAGGAATTTGATTTGCACGGAACCATATCTGTATATTGAAACAATCATTTCAGTCAAATTAAGTCAGTCAAACTAGTAATTAGGCCTGGTCTTGGCCATATTGCATAGCTTTGTGAAAATAAGAATTCTGTCACACCCTTAATTCCCCTTGTTATAATGAATCTAAAACAGAGAAGGACTGACACTGGCTCACCACATCGGCAGTTTGATCCACTAGAGCCAGCCAAATCTGCAGGAAGCACGGTGAAACGGCAGCTCTGAGATTAATACAATACCACAGAAAGCACAGAAGTCCCTTATATAACATTAACATTTATATGATGTTTTTTAAGTTTTTCATGTTTCCTGTTAATGTCGCAGGGGAATTGCATGTTTTTTGTTTTTGTTTCTAAACTCTGTCACACCTCGGACAAAGGCATTAGCTACACAAATGCATACATCTAACCATGACATCCCTGTCGGCCTTGCTGCTCTTCGTGACGATGAAAAGAGATCAGCTGCACCGACACTGACACACGTGTGCGTGTCGCAGATACGGCCGATTACAGATTCTCAAAGACCCTGGTCGTGTGGAGGTCTCCGGGGCCCGGCCTCGCTCCAGCGGGCTGCTCGGTCTGCGTCCACTTCATCAGGAATGAGCGCCACTGAAGGTGGAGATGGGGAGGCACAGGAGGGAGCAGATCTCAGGGTGCAGGGGCTGCATCTGCATAGACAGTGCCTTCCGAACTCGCCAGTGGACCCCACTCTCGGGCTTGTAGCACACAGACACCTCGCATCTGGTGACACTCTGCAGGATCTTCTTCTCGTCTTGGTCCAAGCAGACGGCAAAGGTGGTGCTGCTTGCACCGGTCACCTCCACCTTGTCCACCTTCACCTCGGTGGTGTTGAGTTGCTGAAGAGGGATTCAAGCAAAGTAGGGAAAACAACAGTGACCAACAGTTCACAGAGACACGTCAAGATGTGGAAGTCGATTGAGAGCCTGTGTGAGAAAACGCTGATAGGCACAGAGAGCTCGCGTTGCACAAGGTTTGTGGTTTCGGTACACAAGCGCTTCTCAGAGCTGCTGGTAAAACGCTTGTTTTCTTTTTCATAGACCATTATCTACCTCTGGGTATTTTGTCTGGTTTCACCTGTTCTTATCTGCATGGTACTTTGGCCTTTTCTGACACATGAAACAATCCTTCATGTGTCAGTTGACATTGTTTCTACCGTGCAGTGGGCAGCGCGTGGCAGACCTGTCCCTCGTGTTCTCCTCACCTGATTATAGCCTTTCTTGCACTTGGAGTTCTGTCTCTTCAGTACCTCAGTCATGGTCATCTGAAGACACTCCATCTTAGAATCTGCACAAAATGAAGGAGTTTAATTTCAATGTTCCTGGCTGTTGATCTTGTTTGAGATCACAGACCTGGAATACCTGACGAGTTGGTATGTATACAATAAAAAAATTATCTTAGATGAGAAATTGATGAAAGTCTCAGATCCTTATTAAGTCCTACAATGATGTATTGACTTATTAAATTGTGGGGATTCCACTATTTCTTGATACAACATGATAGTGTTAATAATACAGCAATGCAAACAACTTTCCTAATATATTTTTGGATTGTCTATACACAGTATATTTGATAAATTATATATTATTTCCTGATATGTATAGGAATGATTTTCATAGTAAGGGACGCAGCATGATAAAGCTTCTGACTCTTACCTAGTTCTTCAGATTTCCTGCAGGCTTTCGTCAGGTTGACTGAGGTGCAAACTTTGTCAACTTTAATCCACTGACTCCGTCCACTAACTGTAACCTGCATGGGTACAAGAAAAAAAAAAAAAGGTGTTTCAAGGTTTGTGGGGTATTTTTTTCATGTTACATTTTTACTTTAATTTTTTCTGCCCTCATATCCACTTTGAGGGTTCAATTCACGTCAACAGGATATTATTCCACCTGTCTCTTCTGTGCAGCAGGCTCCTACCTTGTTGTAAACGATTTCTAGTGTTAAGGGCACAGCTTCACGATCCCCATCGATGCCAAACCTCTTGCTGACGGGACCTGTAGAGGGACACAACAGTGTGGCTTTAGTGACACAGAGAACACTCCGTGTCAGGGGCCAGTTCTCTTGGCTCTTGCTGCTCTTCTGGTGAAGCGTTGTGGATCAGATGGGCACTTGGAGGCGGTGGTCTGCAAACTGAGTGGGGGTCTGACTGCACACACAAACACACACACCCTACAAGCCAGGGAGGACCGAGTGAATGGTTCTGCTTACCAGAGGCCTTAACTGCACGGGTGCCAGCGGTGTGGCCCAGTTCCAACGAGTGGATGAACACCTCTGTCCTCGTCTCTCCCCCGGCCAGCGTTAGCTGCCATGGCAAGAAACGAGTTATCAGCCAAACCAAGCAAGCATCTCTATCACAGACAGCAGTCTCTCAAACACAGACTTCTACATGCAGGTACAGAATCGTCCAGACATTACGCACAGAAAACAATCAGTTCTGTAAATTTTCTGCATGGGCATCTATAATATTATTATTAATAATAATTTAAAAAATAAGTAAAATGGAAACTTATATATTACACAATGTTGGCCACACAAAAAAATCTTATGAATTCTTAAACACTCGCGTCAGTGTGCTGACGGGCATTGACGGAGAGGGCCTGGCGAGACACTGCGGGGACATGCTGGGAGAATGAGAAACCCACCTCGGCCTGGTACAGCTGGATCAGCACTGGGCGCGCCGCGTGTCGGCAGTAGTACAGGACCATGTCGGCCAGGATGGGCAGCTGCTCCTGAGCATTGCCAGAGGAGTCCGTCTCAACTTTGGTTGTTTGCTGGAAAACACACATACATTCTGTTATTGTTATCATTAGTATTAGTAGTAGTAGTAGACTGTTAGCAGTAGTAGTAGATTGTTAGTAGTAGTGATAGTAGATTGTTAGTAGTTGTAGTAGTAGTAGATTGTTAGTAGTAGTAGATTGCTAGCAGTAGTAGTATTAGTAGTAGAAGTTCGCTATTAGAGCTATAATGCTGTGACAATTACTTGGCTGAGGAGCAGCGCCACCTTGTTGCCCCTCACTAAACTGCACCCTTACCTGGCAAAGCACCTCAATCGGCAGGTTGAGTAAGCTGAGCATGTTGCGATCGTACCAGGGGTCCAGCATCCCGATGTAGCGAGAGATGTCATTGGTGCTGTCCTCTGAGCCCGGGTCCTGCGGCGACACAGGGCAGTTAGGACAAGAGGGTATAAACTAAGTGTGGCATCCTTCTAGCTTCACATCGTTTATATGATGAAAAAGTCCTAGACATTTTTGTACGCCGGGGTATTTACCACGAGTGCAGTGCTCTTCAGAGGGCTGTCCGTCACGGCGGAGACTTGACTGGGCCACCCTACAGTCGGCCCGCTGGAGCTTCTTCTCACAGGGATGAAGAAGAACTGCAGCTTAAAGTACCGGGTGAGCTTGGGACACTGGCTTTCCTGCAATCTGGAGAAGGTGATACACATGTAAACACACACACATACACACATACACTGCGGGGCATGCTGGGAGAATGAGAAACCCAGCTCGGCCTGGTGCAGCTGAATCAGTAGCTGGTAGATACTTCGTTAAGTAATTAAGACAATCTAAATCCCAGAGTCAGTGTAGCCCTCCAGCACCACATTTATGGCCCCCTAGCAAAAACCCTCACAGCTCTTTTTCTCTTTCAGGAAGCTGATGAACCAGATGTCTCTGCATACCTGAGGTTGCTGTAGGCTCTTGCGACTTTGCCAGTAATGCGATCAGCGCCAAAAACAACAACCCTGAGCGTGGTGTTCTTGCTGTCCTCGTCACAGCTCAGGATTGGTCTCCTTCTGAAGCACATGTGTTTGATGAGAACCTTCTCAGGACTCCTCAGGTGGACCTGCTGTGGCAAAGAGAGTGACCTCTTGGACCTGACCGGTAGGTAGTCTCTGGATTCTGAGTTCCCCAGGCTTTTGGCCCTGCTGAGCGAGGTGCTACTCTTGGACTTGAAGTTCAAGAACTTAGAAAAGCGCTGGCTCAGCCTGGCTTTGGTGCTCTTCTCTGGCTTGCCGTCATCCTCGTTGTCATCACAGAAGTCACTGTCCACCCCCGAGGTCACAGATAGGAAGGAGCGCTTGGAGATGTCAGATGCTATGGAGAAGGTGGAGAACATCGAGTCTTTGGAAGTGGTAGAGAAGGTGGACACGGTGGAGAAGGTGGAGGCCCGGTGATCCACACAGCCGTTCACCTCCATCTCCTCCTCCCCCTCATCCTCCGCATACTCCTGTTCCTCATCATCCATGTCACCCTCGTCCGGGCAACTCTGGGCTTCCACCAGGGCCGACTCTCTCTGGAGGATCTCGTTCAAAATGTCTGAGAACAAAGAAAATTAGGAAAACTATTAACCAATAAAAAGCATGCGTACATTTTGATGGTTTTGGCTGGTGACTGGTAAATATGCTTACCAAAATTATCCTTAGTCCAGTGGTACGTGTAGCACTTGGCGATGGGCAGGGGCAGAATCTGCAGAACTCCTTTGAAGGAGAAGGAGACACAGTCTGTTATAGTCCTGGTTTTGAGAAAGAAACCCAAACATTTTGCATACAGTGCTCTGCTCATATAGTGACTTACCCTCGAATCTCTTGCCATTTTGTACATTCACTCCGATTTCCTCCCTCATCCTTTCCAATTCCTCCACTACGTGAGCTCCAGCTTTGTCTTCGTCTTCCATAGAAGCTGCCATCTCCAGGATTTCAGTGACAGACGAGAAGATGTGCCCAAGCGCCTCTAGATCTTTCGTCTGCAGGTGACACACAACAGTGTTTAGGAAGGGACTTCTCAGCTGCTCAGCCCATTTGTCTGATATGATCTGTATGCCTCTTGCATTGAAGTTCCAACAGAATTAAACTTGAGCTTCAGGAAATACATGTAATATGTCCAAATCAATTACTGAAAGTAGTTGCCAGATAATGTTTGAGATTAAAAAAATAGCTTGCCTGTTTAAAAGTTGCTTTAAAAACAAACATTTATAATATATTGCTTTAAGTATAGTTAATCGTTCATCTTCCAATATACAGTAAGAACATAAGAACAAAAAGGTCACAAACAAAAGTAGGCCATTCAACCCATTGTGCATGTTTGGTAGCTATAGTAACATCTAGTAATACAAAATTGATTTAAAAAAAATATATACTTTGGTAAATAAAACAGAATTAAGTTACTCGGATCATTATGATTATTAATGGGTACCTAGCTGGCTGTAACTTTAAATAAACATCACCACAAACAGAAGGGCAGTTCCTTTGTAGGAAGTTCAAATGTGACGTCTGTATTGAAACATCTGCATTTCCACACAGAAATGATTGCATCTTTATCTCAGGAAACTGTAACTGCCTAAATTAACAAAAATCCACCCTGACTTAATTAAGTTCAATCCCAGGTCAGAAATGGTCAGTAACGAGCCGGGTCAATCCAATTTCCGGTCCAGAATAGACACAGACTTCAGTAATTTTACATTCCACTAATTTTTTTATTTGAATGAACAGGTTTTGCAGAAAGGTTTGGTGACATTATAGAAAGGAAAGAAACGGTGACTTTATAGTCTCTCTCCCCATAGCGGCAGATGAGATCAATCTGTCTTTCTAGGCTTAAATACAGCACTAAAAGGTTACTGACAATAGGTGCCATTCGCCTCATAAAGTGCCAAAGAAGAAACAAAAGCCAACATGCAGATTCGTGTGGCTTCATATACCTCCAGGGCCTTCTGCATGCAGTCCAGGCTGTACTTGGGGCCGAACACGGACTGGTATGCATGTTTGATCAGTGTGATGTACATGTCCTTCCGGGAGTGACGGACGCCGCTGAGCTTCTCCGACACGGACAGGAACTCCTGGGGGACATCAGCGGGGTTCATTAACAGCACAGTTCTGAGGAGAGAGCACACATTGTCAGGATAGGGACAAAGGCTCAGAAGACCTTGTTAAGATCAAATCAACCCGAGAGAGACTACATTTTGCATTTGGGAACCGTTGCCCCGTGTAATATCCACGCCTCTTGCAAAGACCAGGACGATCCGAAAGTTGCAATGATGCGCGCTGTCACTGTCAACTCTTTGTGTGTAAAACATCATAATGTCAAAACAGATCATTAAAATGTACGTGTTGATTATCTGTAGTCACCACAGTACATAAATGCATAGTCAGTACAGATAATTGCACGGTAGATGTTTTCTGTAACCAGCACTATAAATACTGGCGTGTATGGTGACAGTTCGGAGGATGTTCATTGAGATGTCTATGGGTTGAGGAGACCCAAATGAGAAACGCAGCATCCACCCACACCCTCCCCCGCAACAACACCTCCGTCTTTGCGAAGAGCGCAAAGGAAGTGGATGTTGAGACTGAGTGCAAAGATAAATCACGGAAACAGATGAAAAGTCACAAGCAGGACACTGAAGAAGCCAATATTGGCGAAAAGGATAAAAAGAAAGTGTGTTCTTTCCTGTTCTACCCATTATATGTCTGGGTTAGATGTGTAATGAGCACGTACTGGGCCGGTCGGATCGAATTGAGTATTGATATTCCTCTTTCAGCCCAGTGCTATTGGGGTGCGATTTTGGTTTCTTTATTGAGAGGCTTGAGTGACAGGTTTCCCATTCTACCTGCCTAGAAAAGGCGTTCTTGAAAAAAATAAGGTCTGTCTCTGCCCACTCAGACAATCATCACTTCCTGTTCAGATCCCCTCATCTATGACACAGCGTAAAGTCAGCGGTCACTGCAGCCGCGTTACAGCCCCTCTGCATTAACTCACATGGTCCTGGACTGCTGGTTCTCAGTGGCCAATCCTTGCTCTTCTCTTACAAGCCTGTGATAGGAAATTCCTGTGAAAAAACACAGAAAAACAACGAGCTATAAAAATTTAGAGGATGTTGGTGAGACAGATATTGATTTAAACATACACACGTCAGCCCCTTGCCTACAGTGATCTAATAGCAATGCTTGATGATGACTTTCTTCAATCTACATCTCCTTCTGTCTCATTTCCTGTTCATCTGCAACTCCCATAATTGCGTTGGGAAATATATAGGTTTGTTTTGAATACCAGAACATTTCACACGTAATCCAAAAAGAGGAACTCTTCTGGAGCTCAGTTCATGTCTGAAGGTAAACCAGATATCTTACTTCCACTTCTTTTCGACTTTATGAATAAAACTGCATCCGACCAAGGAGACAGCCTTTCTAATGAATGAAACTGATGAAAAGGCTCAGTTCTGTAATCTCAGTCTCAAAGGCAGCTGCTGTGTGCCAGAATTACACACTAAACAATATTGCATTATTTGTTTGTACACTTTTCGTCTGACACAATCTTTTGGTACTTACATTTTGATTGTAAATAAAGACATTTTTTATTTTTTAAAGCTTCTTTTAAAAGAATCAGGGTATAAAAAGTTAATGAACACTATTATCCCTTTCTTAGTTCACTAGGTGGTGCTAAACTACCCAGTACTGTTAACCAGTCAAGTGCTGCAGTTTCCCCAACTTTTTTTAAGTCAACCTTTTAAGTCAAGCTATTTGTCATAACACTGTGTACAGAATATGTCATTTGTAAACAGACTGAAATTAAAATTTTAATTTGTAGGTCTGAGATTTGGCACAGACATGACCGAGCAGAATGGCCATATTTTTGTTACTGCAGACATGGTCGAGTTGTTATCTCTGCTCGGGGGTCACTGTAGACCAATTCCTGGTCACCACCAGACCACAGGAAGCTTGTGAGATACCTGGGGCCCTCAGCTCCTGGTGGATGACGGTGAGGAGGTCTCTGCACACGTTACAGTAGGGCTCAGGCCACGTCAGGAAACGGTGGTACACCTCGCAGGCCTCTCTCAGCAGCTCACAGTTTGGAGGGAAGTATGGTGTCTGGAAGAGAGAGGGGGACCATGGGGACTGTGGTCTGGGGACGGTGTCCGTGTTGCAGGCAGCTGCAAGAGACTCGGAGGCTCTTGTTTATTCTATCAGGTTCTTATCTTTATTGCCTATTATTTACGTATTTAAATATGATCTATTATTTTGTTATTTAGCAGATTCCTTTATCTGAGGTGACATGTTTCTCATATCCTGACATATACTGTACTAGAAAACATTGTAAGGATAACAACAATAACAATAACAATAACAATAACAATCTCTCTCTCTCTCTCTCTGTCTGTCTGTCTCTCTCCTTTTCCATATATTATAGTCTATAGCTGCTGATGTGGCAGTGAGCCAAGGATTGCACAGGCCAAACACACAATACAGGTGTGTTTATAGGTTTTGTTTATTTGTTTCTTAAACATGCAGGATCTATCCTTCCAAGCTATGAATTCAGTATAATCCCACCCAGCTGTCATTTTAAGATTTTAAGAAAGAGATTCATAATTAAACAATTAAAAATGTGTGTTTGGCCTGACACGACCCAAAGAGTTGCACGAGAAGCCAGACTTGTGTAGATCAGTCACAGGGCCTTACCCGAAGGACAGTGGAGAAAAACATCAGCGCCAGCGGGGCCACCAGCACGTACTGGCATTTTTCCTGGACCTGTGGAGACGGGGGGTGGGGTGGGGAGAAGAGAGTCAGCATCTGGCTCAGCGAGCAACATCCACACCCCCCGAATAAACCATTTGCTTGGTCTTTGGGGTGCAGGCTAGTTCTTATACACAGTTTGTTGCCGTTGTTCAGTAAGTACCTCTCCCTCTGTGTGGCAATAAACGTCGATATGCACAGGGTGGTTGCCTGAAAATAGACCAATGCTAGACCGATGCTGCTCAAACGATACACGAAGAACAGCAAAGTGCACAACTATATCCTAGTTCTTAATCTGAATGTAGATATATAACAATCCAGGCCTAACACAAGCCAGAGGCAACCTGCCCTTGCTGTTTGTGTGCTTGTTAAAGAGAAACCATGTACATACAGCGTAATACAACCCCAGGTGTTGCTATGACTATTTAACTGCAGAGCCTTGCATAATTTATGTGCACTGCTCATGTCCTGACAGGGGACTCGCAGCACAGGGATGTTTCCTCGCGGCTGTTGTCCTGTCTGACATCATTCACAGCTGCTAGAGAAACATCTTCCTCTGAGCCTCAATGCAATGGAAGCATCTGCAGTTTGTTGCCTTGCCGCATATGGTCGAAAACTTGTTAGGATGTCAGTGGCGAGAAGACACACTACAGACAACAGAGCCAGCTTCAGTAAAAGACATGTAACACCTTTTTTCTCAGAACCCTTGTTTACGTGACCCTCAAGCTGAGGCAAGAGCCGAGTGATTGGTTACCTCTCGAGTTTTCTTCAGGATCTGCTGCAGAAGGATGAGGAAGTTCTCAGGGTCTCGGTTCACCAACTCTTCCAGACTCCAGCGATTCATGCACAGGCCAGCTACACAGGAGAAACAAAACTGGTGACACAGAAACACATAAACACACACACACGCCCACGCCCACGCACACACACAAGCACTCGCAGACGCACACAGACCTAGACCAATACGTGTGCAGGAAAATGCACATGCATCAAAGAACATGCAATCACATATGCACTACGTGTCAAAAACACGTGCACAGTGACAAGTGCACTGACACAGACTCAGATAAAGGTGGCTTTTTTAATGAGTGTGTTATGATTGTGGCCAATGAAGTAATGTTTGGCTTACAAGAAGAAACAAACTAGCATTTGAGAAATGGACCAAGCCCAGGCAGGGTGGTGATATTACTATTGTTTTCTTTCACATTTCAAAAGAAAACAAAATTATCAGTCTTGCGAAGAGTAGAGTGTATCCCTTGTTTGTCTGTAGGTTTGTTTGTTGTGATTGATTTTCAACAGTTGATTTTTGTCTGTCAGGCAGGTGGTTTTGCATCCAGTGAAGAGCTTATTATACTAAACAGAGTTCATTTACAATTCCAAGGATTCTGTTAATCAGCATAAACACAGTCAAATCTTACTCAACAAGCGTGGTGTGAAATATATGTGTATTAGAGATTGCATCAGTGTCAGCAATACGTCAGATTCAAAGTTACCCCCCAGATTAATAACAACATACATGCCAACATAACAACCAAAAACAAGCAAACATTTCTAAAATCGATTACAAATAACTGTGAATATAGACAGTGAACAATTGATATCATCTGTGAATTTACTCAATAACATTAGGTAGTTTCCCCTCTCTGCATAATCTCTCTGCATCTGCCCTCCTCTCGGTACTGTGAAATTGTCTTCCTGTTATTTTGTAAAAATATCTTTCATGTGCCTGTGCAAAGGTAACGACAACACTGGTGTCTTAGAAACCCTGCACGCCCTTTGTGAAAAATAACATGTTTTGTAAACACAGAGTTTCATTGCAAATAAAATGCCTCCAAATTCCAAAGTGCAGTTAAAAAGTGTAATATGTTTGTATGTATACACGAATGTATGTGTACATGCATGTTTGTATATGTGTATGTATATATTTTTATGGGACTAATTACAGTACAGTACTGGAAATGTCTGGGTATTTTCAAAGAATTTACATATGTGTTTTTATTTAGGCTGGTGGTGACAAACTGTGAGACTTGTGAGAACTCTCATTTAGGGTTATGTTAAAGGAACCAATTTTTCACTATTATACCACACATGGTCTAACCAAAGTTTATGAAATTCTTTTTTGCAGCACTGAAGCGCACTGCGTATTTGTGTTGTTGCAAATTGTAGGTGTGCGGGGTGGAGTAGGTGTGGGGACTGGGAGATGGCGGATGCTAGTGCTGGATCACAATAATACTTGCTGTTGTTCACTATAGTGTTTACACCGAGAGGTAAACAGCATATTTGACATGAAAATCAGGGTGAAAGTCCCCGTGTGTTGGCAACGATGATCAAGTATTCCTAGAGTTTTGTGTTTTTCCTGTTTTGAAATCCTAAAGACCGTTCCAATGATTCTGTCAAATCTCTTTACACCTGAAGGTCTGTGCTTTTATAGCTCCCAAGAGAGAAAGAGGATTAGGACAAATTGTGGGTCATTGTAATGTATTTACTCTGTCATTACCACACCTATTGCCAGGATAACGATGAAGAGACTTTGAGGGAATATTTATTTCGGGTAAATTAGAATGGTAGGACTGAGGCCACGATTTAGAACCAGACGTCAATCAGAACAAAATAAATCCACTTTACTCATTGTAGCATTGTTAACCATGTAGTTTGCTTGTGGGGGCGATACCACCCATCGAAACCCACCTTATCCGCCCCCCCACTGCATGCTTTCTGCCTCGTCATGTGACTTCTTGTGGTTGCTGCCACAACTTCCTTTCGAGCCAGTGAGCTCACTTCTAGAAGTTGTCTTATAAAGCCCTTCTGGTTTTATTAATAAAATCTTTAAAGTGCAAACAACTTTTGTGTTTTCAATGTATGTAATCTCTCCACTAAGTCAGACTCTTTATGCTCTCTTTCACTCTTGTTCGTGTCACTGGGTATTGCAGGTGTATAATTTGTGTTCACTTTGGTCTTGGAAGGGGTTCTCCAATATTTACATATTGCTTGTTTATTTATATACAGTATACATTGCTATGTATGATTTATAGTTCATCAAATGGGAAATAAAACGCTGGATTGCCAGGAAAAGTATAACCTTTCACTCTTGCATCTTTCACAGTGCTTAATTATAAACACTTTTGTTACAGTTCTTTTGAAAAAATCAAATAGAGAAGTTGGGAACAAACTCGTGTTCTTTGTGACGTCTGTCAGCTCATAAGGCCTCAGCTATTTGGTTGATTTTAATTTTATTACATCTCGCTCGTCATTACAATGTGTTATCCAACAGTTTGACTGGCCATAAGACTTCCTCTTTATGTTCAAACCTCCCCACTTTCTTTTGATTTAATCTTGGTCGTAACACATCATTCAAAACAGAACGACAAGAGAAACAACTGCTTGATGAAGGCCAAAAGATGCCACCCACCGTTCCAGGTGTCCGTCGTCGAGACTGTGAAGCTCAGTCCATGAAGACATCTCTCCAGAGTGTGAAGGATACGGTCCTCCGTGCACGAGGTATGCTGCATTTTAAATCATCTCCTGTGAAAGAAAAGCCATTCAGAAACACTTCCTTTAAAAAAACTCCTGCTGCAACTCCTCAGGAAACACAAACAAGGGTGAAGGTGAATTATGGACAATTAACAAAGGTCCTTTAGGAGCTGCGGCTAGAGACGCCACATTTCCCATGAAAAACAAAGCAAACAAAACAAAACAGAAGTGTGACTTCACCTGAACTGTAATTACAAACAAAGAGCACTACAATACCTGAGAGATACAATCAGCAAAACGTCTAAGCTGTTCAGTTCCTTACCTGAATCGCTTAATGGGTCATTCCACCCCCTTTGAAGAAATAGTCACTACCTACCAATGTCTGAGGTTTTAAATGTTTTCTTACTGTCCATTCACTACCCTGGAGCATCACAAGGCTTATTTTTTAACCCATTTTAACCCAGAAGCGGACAGAACTTTACAATTACAGCAACTCAAGCTATATACAAATGTTTGGATATCTTGCGCATACAAAGTCCGCTAAGTGCAAAGATTCAGACTGAATGGAAGAGGTAACAGAAGACTGGTGCAGTTTGGAAGCACGTAGGTGCCAGTTTGAAGGAAAGCATCATAGGGACATTTTACTATTATCTCATAGGGGAATTTTTGCTTTGTCCACCCTTTACTTAAGATTGAGAAATCCAGCATTAATCACTTCTGTAGCCTTAGTGCTGATGTGTGTAATACCGGTGTCTGTTTAAGGTCGAGAGTGCCACTGACTATGTTACAGATGTGATCACAAGCACACGGGCTGTACAGTGTTTTGGTAATTCTGCTCCTGTTGCAGATTTCGATGTTCCCTCGTGACTTCCCTGGTTTCACCACACTGCGGACTCTGACGAGGATTGGAAGGCACACTGCAGAGTTTGGACATCGCAACAGATTATGCAACTCTCCACATGACCGTTCCTGCATCCGAGTTTTACACGTCATCAGCAAGAGGAATGATACCTGACATGGGACTGGAATAAATAAATAAATAAACACACAAGTAAATAAATAGATGGCAACATTTGATTGGTGACTCTGTTCTGTCTGTGTGTTAACCATTATCAATGACTGGCATCATTAAAGAATCACAAATGGCATAGCACAACAATCCACTACCCAACAGATAATAAAACCTATAGCAGGCACAGGCAATCCTGCCCAGACCAAATAAAATCCAAAAAAACTAAATGTGTTTGGCCTCGGACATTAGAATTTATTTAGGGACGTTTGACTTCAGTCAAGAACAATTAAAACACACAATGATCTTTGTTTTTTCACAGGTAATATTAAACCACTCTATTTTAAGATCCTCTGGTACTTAGCATGATCCAATACAGCCCACAGCTTCTAGTGGACATCCCCCTTCTTTTAAAATCCCCTACCAAGTCCTAATATTAGCTTCCATAAACAAAAGGATGACATTTGTAACGTTGAAACAAGATGGTGTCTCTCAGTTTTGACTGAGCTGCTTGCCTGGGTCCTAAAATGCCAAACAGTCAGACAGAAACCCCCCTAGTCTAAGATGCTCTCTGAGAAATGAGCTAAAAACAAATAGACAAAAAGGAAACAGACAAGTTTAGAAAAAAACAAAAACAAGAACTACATAAAACCTGAATTAAACCTCTTCAAAGTAATAAAATTCACCTAAAAACTGCTTATAGAATCCTGTAGAGATCCCCCCACACCAAAACACACACACAGACACAGACACAAGATACCCACACACACACACTGATAGAAAGAGTGTGTGAGAAAGAGACAAGGGGGTCACACCAGTACAGACTTCTGTCGTGGCTGCAGTCCCACTGATACATTCACAACGATGTCAGAGCTTAATCTGTTGGAACAGTCTCTTTTACACACTTCTGACAACAATCTTGTTCACCTCTGCACTTGCTTATATTAGTCTTTCTCTGGACATAGGTTAATTATAATCCGAACAAGAAGAGAATACATATTCATCATGAGAGCGTAATCTAGACAAGCCCTCACTGTCAATAACACACACATGATGTAAAACACACAGGCCAGCACAGGTAGATAGGATTGCGTGACAAAGTGGCTCAGATTTGCATAGTCAAGGGAACTCTCAGGATTATTTGCATCTCTGTTCTTGCTCACAAACATTACTTATTTTTCAATCCACACTTTCACTGAATGGAGATTATGAGGATATGTGTTATGATAAGATAAGGGACCATGCTCATTCTGGGCAAATTCAACACAAAAGCTTTCTTGTCAGGGAAGTGAGAGCTTTAAAGTCCTTGTAGACTAAATTCCTATTGGAACAATTTGATATCCTTTTAGTTTTTCTTTTGAACAATGTCAAAATCTAACAATAAAATGAAATGGGTGAATAACACAATCATATATACATCCTAGATTAAGTACGAAACCCAAGTGCACTTTAACAAACATGAATAACCAGTGAGGTTAAATAAAATTGCTTGGCAATCTGTTTAGACTTTTGGCAAGCTTTCAACACAGAACATACTGCAACCAAATATTACAAATATCCTTTTTCCATTCTAAAAAGTCAATCTATCAAGCAAGCTCAACGAGTTTTGTATATCTCTTCTTTTGCGCAATGTATTTACAGCAGTTTCTGGGTACTGATTCCAATCAGCCTGTTCAACTGTAGCCGAATTTACAGTCTCAGGGGGGCGCTGCCACAGCCCACTTGCGAATGAAGTGTAGGCTAATCTTATGCCTCTTTACAAGGACAGAAAGGAAGCTGTCTTTTGAGTGCAGCTGCAAAAAAGAAGATGACTATCATCCATCCAAACGGCGGAGGGAGAGGGAGGTTGCCCAGCTCACAAGGGTCAGAAGGGTCACTGATATTAACTGCACTTGGCGCAACAGACAGGAAATGTGTACAACTTAAGGTACGAAATGACACAATTGAGACACCATTCACAATTAAGCTACGGTTCACTGTTAATGGAGTTAATGGAGTATGACATAGTATGTGACAGTATTTAGTTGCTGAAAGTGAAATTAATAAGCACAAATAGTATTCCAACTATTTTCTGCAAATAAGAACCAATGACTATGAACTATTTGTTATTTGGAGTGAGTGTTGAAATTGTGAAGTTCTACCCTCTTATAAGGGGATGTGTGTATATCCTGTCTACTGTCAACAACTTACTTCCACATTTGAAGGTTTTGCAATAAAGAATGAAAAATACCTGACTTTCAGTTTGCCAACAATCGTTTTGTACCCTCACACACTCTCCACGTGAGCCGCACACGGATTCAAACAATGCGGCCCGCGTCCTACATGGGACTGCAAATCAGAAGAGACAGATTTCTCTGAAGTTCACAATCCACACACATATTGCTGCCGAATGAAATCCTTCCTTGTTTTCACATTCACGCCTTGACCCTCGACGAAATTTGAATGAGGAAGTTTGTGTATGATTAACTAATTCCATTTGGTTATATAATCAGATATTCATTTTCACAAAGGTAGTTGATTCCGCTCATAGACCACTGGCAAAACTGAACACAAGAAATGCAGCCCCAATCGCAGAAGAGATCAAATTAGGTTTGAAGAAACATACCTGATTAGGGTTTAAAAAAAAAGTTTCTCATCAAACCAGCTTGTCAGCACCGAAGAAGTCCAGATGTCCAACCAGAGAAGAAAGAAATCCACATCACAGCAGTCCTCCAAGATGCTCCAAGATGCCCTTCTGCATGGAGAAATACCCATCCAGCTGCCCTCATCAGCACACAACTCTCAGCCTGTCCCCGTCTGTCATGGTGTGGCATTATGACCGACACTGTAGCAATGTGTACACTCAGAGTATTTACATAATTTCTGCATCCAATTATCCTCGGCCGTAGCCCGATCAAATTTCCAAAACCACCAAACAGGAAGATCATTCTCCCAGGCGTCTGAGGAAGCAGGTGCTACGCCAGTCCCGTACTATTGTCTGCAACCCACAGATCCCAGAAACTCCCTGAGAATTATACAAGGATTGCATTGTATTGTGGCTTTTGATTGATATGGGCTACAGATATTCCTCTCCGCTATAAACAAGAGGTTTCTGCCATAATGAGAACTGACTTCGGAAATCTATAGGAAAAAACAGGGCTCAAACAATATGTAATGCAGTAAGCGTTCTGCCTTTTGTTTTAAATGCTGTAACCTGGTGGGGGGGAGCAAGCACATGCTCCCACTTCCACCACTCGGATGCTTAGCCATGGATAATTATTGCCCTATTCTTCGTGATACTAGGGTAACCAAATAAGAATCGAAACATCCCATCAATGCAGAAATAGGTTTTCAATCAATCGTCTGTAAGCTGTTCCTTAGGAAAATTCCTTAAGAAAAACTACTGGACATTCAGGACATGTAGCTCTATAGATATAGGTGTTGGGCTTTATATTTTATAAGCTGAGCAGCAAATAGACACCAGTGGAGAAAAATATCAGGAAAGAATGGCTTTTTTTTCAGACTTTGCTTCATTTCCTTTTCCTACCATTCCCCTCATCTGGAGTGTGTGATTGGGGGGGTGAAAAAGCTGCCGAGAAGACGAAAAACAAAGACAACAGGAATCACATCCATAAGAAATGCTAAGCAAAACAAAGACATCTCGTTTGAGCGAGTGACATAATTCAGCCACCTCATAGAAATACACCTGTGCTTTCGGACAAACATACACCCCCCCAGCCATTGTCTGTGTTTCAGATGATTAAAGTGTACCAAACTCTGCAGTTCCTAATGGTTCTTTGCTCAATCCATCTGCTGAAGATCAACGCAATATCCATGGCTGTGGTTGGAGTGAGTGACCTAGACTCCAGTTGCATGCTTATTAGTCATCAGTGAAACTCGTTTTTCGGAAATACTTATTGCGCATTGGTATTATTAGTATTGCGCACAATCTATCTACTTCATGCAGATGATGTCTTGGTTTAATGAGGACCTGAGTATTGGGCTAGAAGAACACTACCTGAGCATCAGGACACTATGACCACAAGCAAACCACCAACAATACAAAACGTGCCGTGCAACTTGACACACTGACAAAATTAGTGCATAGTGAAACACATGAGGTGTGCATATAGAGAGCCCAGTCTAGCCACATGAATACAACTATCTGTTCACACGTCGTCTGTGTCTACCAAACCACAGGGCATGCCAGTGCAAAGTCGAAGATGCATACAACTTTCTAGGTGCCCATTTTGATGTTTCTTCTAATCAGTACATTTGCATTTCCACCTACATCATGCACTGCGATTCTGAGGAAACAATAGATAAGGACCACCAGACCTCACTGTAACCCCAGTTCAGACCAAGGAGCAAGCTTCTCACGCATGTGTTCGCACAAGGGGATTCGAACGTGAGCTAGGGAACCCACCCAGCACGCTAACTTCCAGACATGTGTGGGTGAGTTGCACGTCAACAGCTGCTGCTGCATAGCGCCTGGTGATGTGAGGATAGAGTGCAAGAAACCTCCTTGGACTCTATCATGTTTTCTTCAGGGCAAAGTGCAGCATTGTCAGAGGCAGAACTCAAATCATGCTAACCAGGCAAACTCCAAGCCAATTTGAAATACAATTTTGCTCTGCCCACTAACTTTCAGTGTTGTAATATTGTGCACGACCCACTGAGTGAAAGGGTTGAATCAAACTGATTGTTAGATTCAAGAGATGCAGAGAAACAAACAGGAAAAGGAGGCTTGTATGCCAGCAACAGTATGAAGCTGCTATCTTTACATGTATTAACTTTTCCGCCTATTGAAGTAGGTGTTGCTGCACTATTTCTAAGAACCCGAGATCTTCCTTCCTTAACTTTTTTTTAAAGATAATATTGCATTAGGATAGGAAAATAAGAGAAAGTGTGGGAGGGTGAATGTCATAAATTACAGATAATTAAATATCATGGTGAATATAAAACACACAAGTGGTATTTTAGCATTAAAAAGAAAATTGCTTTCTGTTTCCATACATAATTATCTCATGCACTGGATCTTGATTTTTGTCAGCGACAATTGCTTCAGCTGTCACTTAATTTAACTTTGTGGTGCTGCCACTTCGTTATGTAACATTATTTACGTTAAAAGCCAAGCCGAGAATCACGCTGTCGGCATAACTGCAGAATTGCAGAGGAAAGCAAGCTGCAGTTCTCCTATGTTCACCGCAAGATTGAAAAAAGATGACAAAGCTTAGTGATATTACAAATTTGCTCAAGGAAATCTAGTCTGGCACGGTTTATTGGGTTTCCTACTCAACACACCACAAATCTCTTCACTTTTTAATATCTAAACATCTTCGCTGCTGACAGATGTGACATGTAGGTGATACCAAACTGAGGACTTTTGGCAAGTTGGCTTAAAATAAACAGTATGCAATTGGCTAGCAGAAATGTAATTTTAAAAGTCTAATTAAATGCATGTTTTAACTAATCAATACTACATTTTACTATAGGCAGTATTTTTGTTTAAAACAAATCCACAGAAAGAATTCACAAAACTTCCCCTGCAATAAAAATGTAAAACTGCAATAACAACAACGACGACAACAACGTTAATCCCAGTAAATGTCAAGAAAAACATTAAAAGTTATTTAAATAATATACTATGGACATCAAAGCACTTAAATAGGCCTTTGGCAGCTGAGGGATTCCCCTTTATCACCAGCCAAACTAAAATTTGTCATCTCTGTCCTTTCTCGACGATGAAGGCCCAGGATAACGGCTCGGGTGTCAGAGGAAGGATGATGTAAAGTGGGGGCCGAAGTAGGTAGAGTATTGTGTGGTTTCATTTCTCTGAAAAAGATACTGAGCCTGTTTTCCCTGGCAAAATGCAAACTTGGTATATTTGTAACTGTGGTTAGATGCCATGGTTAGTGAAGATGTCCACTATCGACAGGTGTTGAACTTTCTACCTCAGCAAAAGGCTAAAGAAATACATGCAGTATCATAATTTAACATTGTCGTTATATTTTTGGTAGTGAGGAGGATTTGTTTAATAATTGTTTTTTCATAAACAAAAGTGTGTATTCACCTTTTGATTTCTTGATCTCCATCTGCACTGATTTGTTGTCCAATTTAGACATAACTTTTAATTTAGTTGATTGAGTAAGCGCTGATCTACTTCAATTGTCTTAGATTAACAAAGCTGTTAATCAAGACTTGGTTTCACTCCAGGTTAGTCCTACAACCACTTTTCTTGCATCTGAGGGTTCTTGAAACTGAAGCTGCAGGTCTTCAGGTGTTTATGCAAATATGACGATGTCGTAAGTTGTTTCACTTGATTCCTTTTTCTTCCCAGTCCACAGTCTTTAACACTTCTTCTCCGTGACACACTCCTTTACAAATCTTGATCTTGTCAGTGTCTTGGTGGATTCGGATTTGAAAAGAGTTATATAGGTTTCCTCAATGTGTTGATTTCTTAGAGCCCTGATGTCTGAGTCTATATATATTTAATCAAAAATGTTCTCATAGTCAACAAAGCCCAGGCACAGTGGAAGCTCATATTCTCTGCATCTTATCATCTTCTTCATGGCACTTCATTCTTCTTCTGGAATCACATCTGGTATTTCACTTGTGTTCACTGAGACCTCTTCATCTTCTTTTCTGCTGTCATGAAGACTATATGAAGACAAAACATGCAGTTTTGATGTTCCCATTAATTTCAACGGTTTCTTTAATTAGGTTTCTTAGAGTTCTTGAGTTTGCAACAACTGCTACTCGAGTCTTTGGTTTAGTTGTTTGTTCTGTAACTTCATAATAACAAGTTTGCAAATGCTGAACGATTGTGTCTGTGATCGTAGCTGAACTCGGTGTAAACCACTCAAATTGCACACAAAGATGAATGTCACGCATGTGTTTCAAGATGAATTTCACATTAAAAACAAAACCAGCAAGAGCTTATACTACAATATGACTCTCTCAGTATCTATACACTGTAATTTTTCTCCCCTTGACTTGCACAAATCGATTGAAGTTTGACTGATCAGTAATTTCATAAATAACATTATGGACAATAAAATCGTGAAAACGTGGACTTCCTCTGTTGGGAAAGCTACGTGTGATGAAACATAAAAGATCCTTTGACATGAAAACCTATTCGAATCCTGACAGTTTTCATATCCTCATTGCTTCACAAAAACTCCTCTCAGATGTGTCTACCAGGCGCACTGACCTATTCTGCTTCCAGCTTGTTTACTTGTACTTCCCCATTTTATATTATTAGTATGACAGTCATATCATATGGGCAATTCTAAAGAGGAAGTGACCTGGACCATGGAGGAAGCTACACAGGAAGTTGCTTCCTTTTAAACAGTGAGGTCATCCTGACAACAACCCCCCCTTTCCATATACATACCAGAGAAAAAGAGAACCTAATCAAACATTATCAATATACATTATTTTCTTCTTTCAGTCACAGAACTTAAAATCCTCACCACGTCACATAGCAACAGCCCAACAACATTCATGGTTGCAGTTGCAGAAAGTTACCAAAACTCCCATTACTGTCTGAGTTACCAATTGCAACTGACAAAATGAACTGAATGTTTTAATTAGAAAAATATGACCAGATCTACAGGTCAGATATCAAAGCCAAAACCTGCAACAGGAAACCAGGTTGCTTGTAGAAGATCTAAAGTGCAGTTGAGCGTTTAGTCTGTCAGGCCAGAAAAGACTGAATGCTTTGGCGGAGCTGACTCATGTTGAATATCTCAGCATCTAGTGAGTGTTTCATGTGAACTTTTTTCACTCCGTATTGAAAGGTATATCACATTAGATTATCATCGCTGTGAAAGCTGACACTAAGCAGATCAACTGCAGATATAAGACATGCATAAGTCAGTGAAGGGAAAACACAGAACAAGCTACACGATTCAATCCATGAGTGAGGATTGTTCATTTCAGGATCACAACTCTGTCGGGCCGCAAGACACTGAGCTAATAGCGGAGGCACAGCTGACATTATAATAGGAACGGTACATTTCTTAGAGAGATATTAAAGACAGTGGAGGATCAGACTGGAAAAATAAAAGCACACATTTGCAAGGGTTGGTGCTCCAGTGTCCTCAGCTTTTTCCAACTTTGCAGCTGCTCACAACCCATTCAGTCAACGGTTCAAGTTCAGCACTGCCATTATTTCTAGTATCACAGGCACATACCTAGCCTTGGTTACACATAACGTACAACATAATTTCAAACAGTATGTGCCTTTTTCACAACATTCGTTCTTACTAACAGTGTTCATGATGTATTCATTTCTATATAGGATCTAGAGATATACAATGAAATATAAAAGATACACCAATCCGAGCACCTCGAGGAAGTAAAGCACTCAACAATGCAACATGTTTTCTACATAGTCTCCAACTGAATGAGTCAGCATGCATTCATAAACTCATCACAAACTGTGAAACAAACACCTAACCAAAACTGTGAGGGTGACAGATGAAGCTGCGGGACTCATACTGACTAAGAAGTGGGTCAAAATGTATCGATCGCTCGTTGTCTTGAAGAATCATCTTTGAGTCGTCGTTTTACAGGAACACATATACAGTTATATAGAGTTATACTGACAGACCCGAGAGCCCCTCCCGCACTTGAGGGTGCAGAAAACTGTTACAACACGCTGTTGAATTCAAGTGCTCCAGAAGAAATACAATGATGAGGGATTAGAGGCTTGTCAACAGGATGGATGGATCATTTTCATGTCTGACAGAAGCGAGGGCTGCAAAATCATCAATGCTTACCATTTAATTTGTGAACTGAACGTTGAAAACAGAAAGCCACGTATGATATTCGATGGAGGAGTACTGCTCTCCGATTTGGGGTTGTCAACGCTTGTATGAAGTGGATGCAGCCGTATTCGTAATTGTAGGTATCCATACACGTGCGCACAATGTTCAGGTCTTGAAGGTCAATTGCAGCACTACATGACTTTATCTTGTGACGATGACCCTGCACGGTGTCTGCAATTAAAGATGATACATACTCGTTTTTTTTAACTGGCAACATCAGTCAATTATTGGATGATAATGCCTCTCCCTTCAAAGTTAAAGCTACCAAGTGACTTGAATGAGTGTGAAATATAGTACGATGCTGTGACAGCAATAGGGCATCAATGAAAGCATCTAGTAATACACATCAAACTGACAACTGCTGTTAAACTCTTCACTTCATGAGGAGATGGCCACGTTCTCCCTCTATACAGGACGGAACTGGACTTCTGGCAGATGCAGGTTCAGAAATAAAAGCCATAACCATATATATCACCTAATCACACCAGAAAGATTGCCACTGAAAGCATGTATTGCTAGTGCTGTGAAGATGTTGGAACAGAATTTAGTGACATCTGTGGCTAAAACCTAACCTTGTTTCAGAAGCAACGAGAAACAATTGTGTAAAATAAAATCAATACACATTCGTCTCAAGCATCTCACCTTTCCCTCTGTGTAGTACATCACACATTCTTAACACAGCCTTAAGCACAGCTCAGATTTATGTGGCACTGACAAATGATTTGGACAGCTTACCTACATCTCATCCATCCCCTTCACCATGGACCGTGCGTGTGTCGGGGGTTCAGAGGATCTCATTTATTTGCAGAGGGTAACACGCCGTGCGACCACATCCTTCAGCAAAGAACTCAACACACTGAGCAGAAAAACAAGAGTTAACACACTTACAAATCGTGTGGGCTTCCGTGCTGCAAACAGGAACTAACTAAAAGGTGCAAAGCAGCACAGAAGAAGGAAGGCAGAGTCTGTGGTAATCTGGGGGAGTGGTTTGCGTCCCTCACTGAATGCATCATGTTTGAAGGAACTAAGCTATTCTTCTACCTGGTTCTTTTTTCAGCTTTGTCCAATGTTTTTCAGTCACAATTTTGGAGGTTGTCAATGGGTCAGCCATGCTGGGGGTCTTTTTCATCTGTCAGCAAAAGGTCTGTACGAATTTGCCCGTAGACCTGGAGGAAAGCAGAGCCCAGGGAGAGAACAAAACAGGGAAATGAAAAACCGATGCTGTCATCCGATTCTCAAGAATGAAAAGACTTATTTGTGACAGTCATACCTTCAAATTTATTGCACACGATCATGCAAAAACAGAGGAAACTTGAGTGCGATTCGAAAGGTGAAGTGAAAGCGATCTGAGGGGCTTCAGTTGTTTGTGATCTCAGATTAACTTGGTAGCAGTGACATTGTATCTAAGAGACACTTACTGTTTCGGTAAAACCTCCCGTTAAGTGAATTCAGACGCTCCTCGTGGCATTTCAAGCTTAAACATGTAATCAGCTGAAGCTTGAAGCTCTGGCATCAGGGGAGAGCAGCTGTCAAGTGAAGAATCTGCATGTCATAATGTTTTGGCTGTAAACCCAGGTCAATTGAAGTACAGGCACAGGACACATGCATTCACGCCTCTCTGTTATTTCAGTGGGATAAAAAAAAAATCCCATTCAGACAAGAGGCTTGCACTGTCGTATTATAATACATTGTCTACTATCTACAGTGTCAGCCACTGGCACGGGAGTCATGCCAGGAAACAATAACACAATATGCTCCATAACATCCTCTCCACTCACACACTGAACACCAACCCTGCTGTACACAATCCTGCACAAAAACCCTGAAGGCTTCCAGCAAGTTTCCTGTGAGAGGCATTCAGAAAGATTTATGTAAAGGAAACATTTTGTTCCCCCCAAACTATATGAAGTCAATGAAAGAAATTCAATATTTATATTTTGCGAAATAGTAAGATATTAAAACTAGGCATAATCTAAATGCTTCTTTAGGAAAAGGGGTCTGTATAGTATAGTTTTCTATTGATTAGAAGTGCAATCCTCTATATAGTGGCAAATATCTCTCAACATCTGTCTTATACTGAGCTTGCTGGGCTAAGATTACAACTGTAACCCCGGAAAAAAGTAAACAAAACATTGTTTGACATGTTTTACTGATAATGCATTTAGCTTCCTGGAAAGAGGGATCATTTGCCTACATTTGCATATGATACATTTCACTCTGACACTGACTGATGCCTTGTATTGTTCTGTATTTGGCAATATAATATGAATGATGACATCTGTTGTACTTTTTGTAACCCCTGAATTACATTGTATGGCTCTAATTGGTATCAAGGAGCACAATGTATTACAATCAACGTGGCTACATTAAAAGGACTCGATTAACTACAACACAGACGAGTCATTAACACCACAAAACCGTTAACCCAACAATTCACCCCCAAAGCAAACTTATTCCATTCATCAAGCTGAAGAAACTGTGTGCAAGTTAGACTCTACCTCTGCCCCTTGAAAGCGCTTACTGTGTGCTGGTGACAGGACATGCACACAGGTGTCTGAAGAGGCCAGAGCAAGAGGGGAGCAGCAGGGAACTGTAGCACCAACACAACAGCGCCACCTTGTTTCAGGAGCAAAGACTCAGCCAGAGGAACAGGAAGTCAGAGATGGAGCTGCATTATCGATACATTGACGCTAGAGGGCAGCAAAAGCAAACTGTGAAGTTGTGGATGACAAATTGAAGAAGGCGATGATAATGAAAAGTAAACGGCACTATTATTACTATTACTGTTACTTGTATCATTTGTATTTCTCCATCACCATTGGAGAACATCTGTTGCTGTTTGCTTCTGCAGTTTCCTGCACCCCAGTATTGCTCATCTCACTGAAATGCAATGAAGGGCTTTGAATTATTCATGGACGCATTCATGGGAGATCTGCCCAGTCTTGTTCAATGTGATAGGTAGGCTTGAAGAAAGAGGGAATAGTTTTGCAGAATCAAATCTTTACCTTTTGTCTTTAAAAAAAACGTTTTCAAAATATGATTAACCTCTCCTGGGGGAACCTATTCCCCTGAATGCCTGTCTAGACATCTCCTCTGAGCACATTGTGCCGAGATCACATTCACCACAACACAAAATGCAACCCAGCCTCTTGTGTGAGCCTAACAAAACGTATCTAAACAGCACCCTCACACACACACACCAACTAATAACTACAAACACACAGAGCAACCAGTACGTCCTCAAGTCAAGTCCAGTGGCCAAAGTTCATTACCAGTATGTCTTCTCCTGATCGACTGTTCCCTCTGTGGCTGGCTCCCCTTCTCAATTGTGCAGCGGCAGGAGGAGAGTCTGAGAGAGAGAGAAGAGAGACAGAGGTCACTCACCTCCTCCGGGGGCCATGGAGGTGCAGAAATGTGCAGGTGTGTTACTCCAACAGCTCGAGCAACACAGAGGAAGGTGCACTTCTGTATTTTTGGAAGACTTCTGCTTGTTCTTTAAGAAAAATATGAACCCCTGCCCCATCACTGGTCCATCAGGCCATAGAGCTGGGGACACCAGTTTGAACAGGTTGTGAACCCAGCATGCCCCAGAGACACACTGCCAGGGAAACAGGGCCATCCGTTGTAAGGGACATTCCTGATTTTTTATACTCTTTCTGAACACCCTGCCAAATACATATGCAGACTAAAAAAATATATCTTAATATAACACACATGGCACAACAAAGATCTCCTTGTGTCCTCTCTGTGTCTCAGTTAGTCACACTGAAAGCACAGTGAAGGTTCTGCTCTGTTGTCACCAAGAGAAACATTTGCTGTTGTCTTTTTTTCTTTCTGTTAATGTGTGTCAGGTGTGAAGAGACTGGTCATTTAATGAGCTCTACAACACCTGCAGGCTCTTTAAAATGCCCTTGAATAGCAATAATAGTCGTCATATACAGTACCTCTGTCCAGCCCCTAAAATGTCATGCTTCTCATGCTACTCATGCTACTACTGATATAGTGGCAACATTATAATGATGAGGCTATACTTCAGAGTGTGCTAAAGGGAGGGATTATACATTTATAATGAGAGTTTAAATATTCATAATGTATTCTCAATATAGTACAATAGTGTACTCAGGTAAAAACATGGTAATGTATAGGATGGTGTACTGTGGTAGAAACACTGTAAAATGTGTGTGGTGGTGTATTGTGGTAAATACACAATATGATACATCTTACACAATAATATCTTGAAGTTGACGACTGTAATATGTTAATTCCCAGACATTTTCATTCCTTTGCCCCCCTGGAATGCAAGTAAGACAATTTTGCATTCACTCTGAAATATATACCTCCCACATCCACTAGGTGGCGCTCCTAAGATGCGGAGAGTGCGAAGCAGGCCCTGATTCCCGAGCAGGTGGAATAAAGACGCAAATAAAGTGCGCGCTGTGCCTCACTGTGGTCTGACACTATGTGTAGGTATCTTGTGTTTAATGCATCTTTAAATGCATTGTCTACCTATTTATTTTCATCTGTTGTGAAATACTGGTTTTGTTTGATTTGTTTAATATTAATATAAATGCAATCTATGTTGATCTATATATTTACTTGGTTACGTAATTAAAGTCTTAATTTACTATTATTATTATTATTATTATTATTATTATTATTATTATTATTATTATTATTATTATTGTTGTTGTTTTGGTTGTTAACACCACAAACATTAATTAAAACATAAAATTATATGACATGCAAGAAAACGTGAAAACCTAAAATATAATTTTCATTTGTTATTTAAAAAAGTAAAAATCTGCTTTTATGCAGCCTCCTCCTCCTAATTATTATTATTATTATTATTATTATTATTATTATTATTAATAATAATAATAATAATAATAATAATTTATAATAATTTATAATACCAATAATAATAACGTATTTAATCATTTCATTAATAGAGCAATTCACTAATATATAAAAGGTTCTTCCTATCAGTACTGCCAGCAAAACAAAAGAGAATCATTTACCACAGCGGCTATTTAGGGTCAGATTAAATCAACACTCACTCAAACTACAAATCTTTAAGCCATCCCTCATTTTATAACAGAATTGGTTTCAAAACACACACACAATACTGTATTACATCCCATAAGCCAAGTGTTTATAGCTGTATAGACCTATATATAGTCGCACTGCACTAAAGATAAATTAAATCTGTTTAAATGATCTGAATCATCTTTTCTTACAAATGTACAACACTGACAGCAGGCAGTTGCCATGCTTAGCCTATATTATATTATATTTACGTTAATGTTTACTTTTGTCTGACAGAGTTGGCGATCATAGTGCGTTTGTAAGGCCTAAGGACACTTTTGTGGCATGGTCTGATGACGTCCTATTGATGCCTCTGAACATGGCTATTGACCTGTTGTGTTTTCATAAGCGCTGTTTTTCAAAGCTGCCAAAGTAAAGCCCGTCAATCATCCCTGTCTCAAAATGGCCTGATCCCTCATTGAACACCAACGGGACACAGCCGCAGAATGAAAGTGCAGATATCCCCCCGATTTAGTCTTTTCGGGTTCAGGGGACCATGAAATCCCCCGTCTTCATTTTTAAAGGCAGGGTGAGGCGAGGCAGTTTCTGTCCACAGACTAAATTGTGGACACTTTGAGCTCAAGCGGCGGGGGCACCCCTGTCCCGGGGGTGGGGGGCAGATCGGGCGGACTCATTTTAATGGGGAAGGGGCTGGAGTCTCGGAAGGACGTCTTAAAGGGGATGTGACCCGATCCCCCCAGTGCATCTGTAAACGTGTGGGAGATATAACGGAGCCCCCTCGGCCGTCTGTCCAATTAAGGTCCCTGTACGAGGTAAGGCAATTAATAACCTCATGTAAACTTGGCAAAGTGGTAGACGTGATGAAGGAAGAAAAGAAACAACACAGACAGACTTAGTTTATATCAAACCCTGCGCGACAAGCAGTGTGGGCTATCACTTGTATTTAAACCAGTACATTGAAATGTGCACAGATGATATGTAATGCATAAGATTTATCATTGAATTTGTTATTGTTTCACCGTTATGGAAGCAACGCTATAAGACGCGAGTATATCAATATTTATGCCCCAAGACAGAGGCTGAAAATGATGTACATTCCTCTAACCCAGCAAAGGCTGACTTGTTAAAGACCAGGACCCGCTGGCTGTTGATTATGTAACTATTCAAGCAACGCGTATTTAAAAGAGTTTTATTTCAGAAGAAACAGTACAAAACGTCTACAAATTGTATCCTGAAAGATTGTTTGTTTGTTCTGAAAATATCCTACAAAATAATAAACCAAATAATGTCTTTATAAGAGATAGGAAATCGATATAAATAATATACGTGTATGTACACAACTGCAATATTTGTATATACTGTTCCCTATAAGTGGGATGCATGCGGTATCTGGAGATGCGTGGCTGTTAATAATGTTTTATCCATGCGGACTGGAGGGCAGTTATGATGTACATGTTGACAGCATGTACACACACAGGTCTGTATGTGTTACCCAGCCCCTTTACCCTGAATCAGGCCTTGGTAATTAATTTGGCATCTCAGAAGAGCAACTGGGCCGAATAATGCCGGCATTCATCCCCGCAGTCTAATCTGGACACAATCTGGAAGAAAAGCCCTCCGAAGGCAAGAAAATGCCATTGGGGTCCTATTCAAAAGACCTGTCACTCCGCGGGAATAAATCGCCCCTGATTATTTCACTTATTTCCATAAAACCTAAATTGCCCAAACTACGCAGAAGCATCTTTCCCTCCAGAAGGAATCTGAGCAGAAGTGCTGGATTATAAACCTCCGGGAAAGTCTTGATCTGCACCAAGAAATTGACCAATAATGAAGATATGAATAGCTCAACACGCATTTCTCAGCAGTGCGCAAAGAGGAGATGCATTCAATTACGCGGTCGTTGTTAGTAATACGAATTTAATTGTTTATTTATCTCTTGAAAATGCGACAAGATATTTGTATTTATTGATTTGTTGATTGAGTCATTTTTATAAAAAAAAAATCCCACAAGAAACAGTTTGCGTTTGAAATAATATGGGGAAGTTGTAGTCATATACCGACAAATAAATAAATACACAAATAAGTTACAGTTTTGATTTACACGTCAAAAAATAAGGTTTTGTCATTAATATATATATATATATATATATATATATATATATAGATATGTGTGTGTATTACATATGTAAATATAATATTTTGCATTCCTTTCAGACCAATACAGAAACGTTGACATTATTAAAATATTGGATTGCTATTGCATCCTTGCACTCATCAAAAAGTTAGTTTCTGAAGTCCTATCCGCCAAGGAAATAAATTATGCATCAGCCACACGCTAATTTAAAACACACAAAATAACATCAATTCGTTTTTAAAGCACCCCTTTTGCAATTACAGATAATCGCAGCTGGATCATTAAAGCTATATAACCTCATAGGAAATCATAGTCGGTACATCTATGGGGGTTTATCTATCTTTGCGACAGTACTGTAGTCCCTCTGTATATTTAAACATTGTATTTCACTCCTATTACATCACAAATCATCACATCACATCACATCACAAAACGAATTGTATTCATTTGGAGTTGTATGTGTAGTGTCATGAAATCCCATTAAAGCCATTAAATCCATTGACTGACATTCACCCCCACTGTAGACTCTGCTTCTCTCCCTCCCTCATCACCCCTGGACTAATTGCGCTGAATCTGCCTTCACTGACTGTGAACCCTGTGCCCGGACAATACTGCGGGTTTGGGGAGCCACAAACACTGGTCTCCCCCCACATTGGCCCGAGGGGTCAGAGCGCTCACCCCCATGCAGAAGAGACCTGAGGGGAGCCCGATGATGCGAAATCCTAATGAAAAATAATCAGAGACACTGACCGGCAACACAGAAACAAGAACAGGTGTCTCCGTGTGTCACATCAATGCTGTAGTCATAAATAAATAGACGGGCGTGATTGACAGCTTGCTTCAACCGCTCAAACACCGCGCTGCGAATCAGAATCATTATTATTATGTATTATTATATCAGAATTGAATGTGATATAAGACACAAATGAAGGTAAGTAGCATTACGAAATTGAAAACCCCACAAGAATAGACAATAATTATAATTTCACATTTTGGAACTGACTCAAATGACAGATAGATGCATAGAGAAATACATGATATATAGTATTTCATAATGTACACTACTTTAAACATGTATAGTTAATAGATATAACACGTGTTCGGGTTAATAGGAAATAAATCAATTTCCATATTATGTTGCACGAAAAACAAAACTACTTTTAATTTTTTTATTGTTAAATTATAACCTCATGTAATATTCTATATAGGGCTAAAACTTCGAAACATTTTCAAAAATAGCACGAGCTTTTTAGGTATTGATTATTGATTATTAACCCATTATTTCCCAAGACACGCCTGCAAAGTTAATAATTTCCTTTTTCCCAAACTTTAAGTGTGGTCGTCTTCTAGGTATTTGTTAATCTCTCGGGATTTATTCGATAACTTTCTTTGATCATATTTAATCGGTTTTTCTTTTCCATTTTCATATTTTCACTCTTTAAGTGATATAACATATTTGTGTTTGTTCTCGGATCGATTCATTTATTTTTCAATTTCCTCCTGTTATTCCAAGAACATCTTCCCATGCTATTTTGTGTCCTCCGTAGTTTGTGTAACATTTTTGCGTTTATTGACAATAAGCAATATTTAAACAACAGTATAAATTCTTTATATATTTATTTCAAATATGCATATTCATTCGTGTGTGTGTGTGTACCGCAAATTAAACTGAAATTGACAACACAAAATAAAAGAGAGTCTTTAGGTAAACTACAGATTTGACTATAATCTCGAACAACGGCCAAGGAAGATAACACAGCAGTGCAGACTGTAATTTATTTATGTCTCAAATCGCTAAGAATAAATACAAAAAACTTCTCCGTTCTTTAAAAGTAAATATTTCATGTTGTCTTTTGGAATATTTCTGAAAGCTGACGTGTTTTCAATATTTTTCACACAAATACATGTTATTTATTAAAGGGGAGAGATAAATAAAGGGAGCAGAAATGTTCTCGTGTTTAGTTTGGCACCAAAAAGCACTTTACATTTTAAAAGTCCACATTTGCTTATAAACCAGCAAGTGTCTTTGAACTTTTAAATCATCTCCTAGTATAACATGTTAAGTGTCAAGGAAAGGAACAGCATTGCACAGACTCAAACAAACACACAAACAAACAAAAAGGCTATTTTAAAACGCATGTGCATGTAAAGTTAACAGCCAAGTGCTATATCCAAACATGGAAGAGGAACCGCTCAGTTGAAGGCCCTGGGTTTTACTCATTGCCTTAATAACGGGGATCTTTAGTGCTGACCTTTGCCTATCCCAAAGAAATGGAGTTGTAAAACTATTTGGAGCAGGAATTAGGGGCTATTTCACGGTGAAGAGTTAACAAATCCCTCACCGTGATCCAGTCAAGCTGGGGAACAGGCGGGGGGGAGCGCAGGGGTGACTGCGGCCGTCGATACCCGGCTGTCCTGCAGGGAGAGCGGCTGCAGCGCCAAAGACACCCCGCTGGGTAAGCAGGGCCTGGAGCAGATTAATCAGACTCTAATTCAATTTACAACAGCCCATTTATTTGGCCTACTCCAGGGGCATTCAGAGGGAGGACATTTGCATAGCGCCGGGCCCTGGACTTTGGCGACTGGGATCTGAGTGTGACGGCCTTGTTGTGTTGGAAAGAAAGCATCTTTAAAAGTGCCAAGCCCGACGCACACTGAGTGACAAACGCATTGAGGAGAGGTTGCCACAGGGCATCCGAAACGCAAAATAAGACTGCCCTCTCTAATAAACGTCGCCATTGCCTTTAGGGATCCTTATTTGGTTACATTTGCATTCCTCAATGTACAGGTGGCTGGTTTAGGTTGACACACACAGGGAAAATATCCACAATGTGACATTGAGGGAGCTGTGCATTCTTGATGATATTTATTTTATGTGGTGCTGCCCAATTCAGACTAGAAGTACGTAAAACCAACATGGTTGTTATCTTGTTGTTCAGTTGTTAACCAGGTGCACTTGAACAAATTACAATGTGGCACCTTGCTTTGTGCATACCCCAATAATCCCCAAATCCTTCCTGTACACATATCAAGTATTTCTGGGCCCTTCGGAGCAGTTGACATCGTCACTGGGCATTTTTTACAGCACTCACTCTTCACCAAGGAGTAGTGAGGTCGTCCTTTTTGGGAAATACTTTCTTTATTTTGACATTCTTGGACATGGAAATGATTTGGACAGCACCCCCTTATAGCTTTTATATATATATATATATATATATATATATATTATGTGCAGATCCTTGGGTTGTCAGTGCCAGCACCTAAATTCCACAGTATGTCAACTAGATATTAAACAGTGTACATTAGCGCAGATGGTTTTTTAACAACTCTTAATTGACTGGTGAAAGAGCCCGTGAGGGGTTCCTGTCCAACCAGAAAGGGAGTCCCAAACTAACAGGGCTGTTCTGAGTGATTTGCTGCTTTAATACTAGAAAATGAAGGAAGTATAACATATTGGTGACTAGGAGATGACTGTAACAGCCTTCTTTAGTGTTTCAGCTGCCACAGACATGTACAGTAATGTGAATGCTCTTTAAAGATTCGACACGGTAGATAGTTCAGTGTTTAAATGTATGGATAACTGGAAAGCTGTACAGCCAACCCTTCTTCATTTCACGCTGTGTCTTTCCATGGTGTGCCGCACCTGATCGATGCGGAGCCATGCAGCAGGGCAGCGGGACTCTTCACAAATTGCGACCATGAATGAAGTTGAACAAACTACAATGGAGTAGCATTTTTCCCCACCTTATATGGTTTAACTATAGAGCTTGGATCACAGAGGAAGATCTTTTGTCTAATTATTTCCGTGTACACTGTCATTGTGTGAGCGAGAATGAGAAGCGAGGTGGAAAAGAACTAAGTTGGGTCTTCATGCACCAGAGAGCCAGGTTTATCTGACCCTGCCAAGAGGAAATTAAAACAAAGTGTCCCTCTCTATTGAGCGTAAATGATGTATGGACCCCAACAGTGCGGCTGAAAAGTACATGCTAAACTTGTTTTTTAAGCTAATGTAATTGGCAAGTATTTGAACTGACATAAATAGGAAGTATATCTTATGAAGCTGAGCTGCAAAGTAATGTAATACAGGTGTGGTGTATATGTGTGTGTGATGTTTTAAATAAAGAAAACAACATTAACAGATCACTGAAGTTGAATATTTGGTGAATAAAAAACTTGAGTGAGACAGTTATGACATCTCTCACTCTCTCTCTCTCTCTCTATATATATATATATATTCTGAATGAATGAATGAGTTAGCAAGAATTTGTCAATATAATGAGTCTGCAAGGTCACGAATACCTTACAATTTAAGACAGAAGGTTAAAAACATGAAGAAACATAAAACTGTTTTATTTTTAACGCTGATTGTACAGGCAGTAGTGTATGATAACAGCTGGCTAAATGCCTTTGGTGGCACTATAGGATTACAGTATTTACAGATTACAGTGCACAGAATATGTAGTTGGTTATTTTAGTCAGAGAGATTCAATTTGCATTATGGGTTAGTTTTTCAATAAACAAAAAATTAAATATCACTATAAGTCACAGTATAGTGCTTATTATTATCATTATTATAGTTCTCAGAGTAGACTATTACTTTCATTACAAGAGTTCCAGTTCTGACTGCATGGTATTCCTACTGAGTCATTTATGAATTTGACATTAATAGAAACACGTCCTAATATATATATATATATATATATATATATATATATATATATATATATATATATATTAACCATTTCGATACATGATCTATGTTTTTAAAAGTTAATATCCCAGACATGTGCTCTGACTTCTGTACGTGTAAATGTTTTTGAAGACCAATACTTCTCACATTCAACATTTACCTTGAATCTCGACCTGAATACACAGAAATCTCAGTGCTGGCAAACGAGGGCTGATAGCCTATTATCCAATTACCCTTGTGTTATAGTTTCCTTCCAGTGTATTTAAACGAGCATGCTTGTGGAAGTCAGTCTCGCCTATATGCCAGCTATGAGAAGCTGTAAGAAACCGCAGTCGTTTCTGCAAAGTATGCTTTCAATTGTGTTTTATTTTATTAAGCCAAATGCACTGAATTACAAACACACGCACGGGCATAAATTAGCATACTACATAAATCTGCAGAAGACACAGTCATGCGAATGAAAACGGACAAGCCAGCTAAAATGAACACATAAGCATGTGAATCAAATGCTGCGTTGTTGGTGTTGGTTGATTTGAACAAAAACGTGATTTCCAATGATTAAATATGTTTATTATAGGGAATACTCGTGTATATGATTGTTACATTTGGTTCTCGTCGGATCTTTCTTGCAGTTAGTCTTCCCATGCTAAACAAAATGCGCTCAGCTTAAAAACGGCATTTTAATAAAGCTTCTGCGAGGCTCGTATACTGTCCTTTCGCCGGGCAGCGGTTTGAATCAAGTCCTGACTTTTTATTGATCAGCTACCAGTGGATGTCGTCGTTCGCCCCTTTTGCGTGCGGAGTGTCGCTCCTTAAGATGACCTCAGGCTCAGCAAGAGCCAAACTCGTCCTGCACTTTCCACTGAGACAGGCAGTGCAGCAGACACGGGCAGAGGGACAGGGACAAGGACACACACTGGGAGACTAACTTCGAGGCTTGCTTTTTTTATGTCTTTTTTTGCATCTCGGTGACTAGAAAAAAAAACAAGAAATCAGGACTACCATCAGAACTTATCCCACCCGGCGAGAAAGAGAGAGCCTAGCGCGTTGCTTTAGACTTGCATGACTTTTCTGCCGGGCTGAACTGTTATTCCGAGGTACAGTGTCCTATGTGGAGATTTCTTTACCTCGTAAGCGATTTGATTCATATCTCTATATTCGTGCAGTACTCATCGAGGAAATAGACCTGTAACACGTTTTATTATTAATATTAGTATTATTATAGTATCGAGCGTAAAAATGGTTTAAGTAAGAATTTTAATTGATGCTTTTAGGCAATTAGGCGAAATGTATTTGTAAATGATTTCAAAAGCAAAACCGTCATTTGCATGATGAACGGACAGCTTTGCATGCATAGCATAAAAGTTTAAAAAATCGTCTGGATTTTTGCATTATATTGTAAATGTTTTTCCCCCTTTTGTAAAGCATGGAAGCGCTTTTTTCGACTTCTGCAAAACCTTGATAGCACTTGTCTCTGGTACAAACGACACATGTAAAAGCATCCATTTCTCTCTTAGGGCACGGCTGTGCAGTTCAGCGCCGGAGACACTGAGGAACACGGATTATCATGCTCAGGATCTGGGAGGCTCTGGCCACGTTGGTGGCGGTGTCCTCCGTGCTCGGTGAGGTGCTCGGGGGGTACGGGATGAGCATGTTCGCCGCCCAGACCTCCCCCCCGGACCCGTGCTATGACGAAAACGGCCACCCGAGGAGATGCATCCCCGACTTCGTCAACTCCGCTTTCGGCAAGGAGGTGCGGGTGTCCAGCACCTGTGGGAAGCCGGCCGGCCGCTACTGTGTGGTGTCGGAGAAGGGCGACGAGAGGAGCCGGGACTGCCACACCTGCGACGCCGGGGACCCCAAGAAGTCTCACCCGCCGGCGTATTTAACGGACCTCAATAACCCCCACAACCTCACCTGTTGGCAGTCGGAAAACTACATCCAGTACCCGCAAAATGTCACCCTGACCCTGAGCCTGGGCAAGAAGTTCGAGGTGACCTACGTGAGCCTGCAGTTCTGCTCGCCGCGCCCCGAGTCCATGGCCATCTACAAGTCCATGGACTACGGCAAGAGCTGGGTGCCCTTCCAGTTCTACTCCACCCAGTGCCGGAAGATGTACAACAAGCCCAGCAAGGCCACCATCACCAAGCAGAACGAGCAGGAGGCGATCTGCACCGACTCGCACACCGACATGCACCCCCTCTCCGGGGGCCTGATCGCCTTCAGCACCCTGGACGGCCGCCCCTCGGCGCACGACTTCGACAACTCGCCCGTGCTGCAGGACTGGGTGACGGCCACCGACGTGCGGGTGACCTTCAGCCGCCTGCACACCTTCGGGGACGAGAACGAGGACGACTCGGAGCTGGCCCGGGACTCGTACTTCTACGCCGTGTCGGACCTGCAGGTCGGCGGCCGCTGCAAGTGCAATGGACACGCGTCCCGCTGCGTCAAGGACCGCGACGGCAACCTGGTGTGCGAGTGCAAGCACAACGCGGCCGGGCCCGAGTGCGACCGCTGCAAGCCCTTCCACTACGACCGGCCGTGGCAGCGCGCCACTGCCCGGGAGGCCAACGAGTGTGTGGGTGAGTCCTGCGCCCTTCATGTGCTGTACTTTATGGATCATTTTGAACCTGCTGATGCTGATGATTGGCTTTTGGTGTGTGAGCTGCAGTGGCAGTGATGTATAGCAGTGCTTCTCTCTGTGCAGTTCCCTACCCTGCTGGATGTTGTTCCAACCGGGGTCTCAATGACTTAATTGCACCCTTATTTGAAGTCATGACATCCTAAATCAGAGCTTTTAATTACTTTAAACAGTAGGGGTTTTAAGTGAAGTATAACTTTGTATAAGGCATTTGTTATATTATTAAGGAACCTTTATAATTAAGGAACTTTGTATAAGTTACACAATTTAAAAAGTCGAATGTAAGCAAATTATTTATTCAATTAAGTAATATATAGTGCTTCAAGAGACAAACTAGGAAAGTGACAGTCTTGGCGATATGTTGTTTCCACTCTTGAATTACAGACGGTTAAATTATACAGCCTCAAACACATACAGCAACAATGTAACCTGTCACTTCAGATAATCGGGTATGTGACCTATTCATGGATAAAATACGTATACTTTAGAAAGATACCATTAACGGGGTTTGGCGACACGCTGTAGGTAATTAGTTATTGCTTCGATATCCATGTAACAGCAACTTTCTTAGCTCTACTTATCTGAAGCCAAACAGTATCACAGATCACAACACTGGATATACAGACGTTTAAGGATAGAAAAATAAATGAATTGTTTTTGATTCTCCAAATTGATATATTGACAAGCGAATCCTTAAACTAAGAGTCGAATGAAAGATGTGTAACCCGAAGGTGTACTCCACCATCTGTTTAAAGCTTGAAGAAAAATATTCAATTATGAAGTCAGGGAAACTAAAGTCAACAGTCCACTATAGGTTGGCATGTTAAAGCGACTATCAGCAGGTTTCTTGGTGTTGCTATTGAAATACCCTTTAAATCAACCTGATTAAGCCTGGAGCACATTCATATTTACAGATTGGGGACACAGTGGTTTTTTTGAGAGTGTATTTTACAACCGATAAGAACAGGTTCCTAATCAAATAGAAAACAATGGATTTCTATATAGCGTATTATAAGATATACCCCCTCTTATTCATTAATCTATGTAATATTGTTACTGTTGTTGTTGTTGTTGTTGTTGTTGTTGTATGTTTCAAGGAACAATACTGGCCTCTTTAAAGGGTCATACACATATTCTGCTTGTAAATACAGACGCAATACACATTACACAGTTCACTGATGGAGGTAGAGATTCGCAGTGTGAAATGTGGAGAAAAGCGGATAGATAAATAAATAAAATCATAGTTAACCGTTTTCAAACACAAGCTAATTATTTGTTCGGCTGTTACAATCATATTTAATTGCTGCTCCAGGTCATAGTGCCGTAAGGACGTGCATTATTCTGCACTAGGGGATGCCCTGCTCTGCCCTGCTGTGAAGCGCTGCTGCTGCTGGTGATTTCTTTTTTTTTGGGCCAAATCTTATCCAGCTGGAAACAGAAGTGACCGCTGTGAATGACTTTAACACCCCATAAACGATGCCCCCTGCCCGCCACAATGACATGCTGTTTATGTATTTATTTGTATTATGTAACACGACATGCATATAAAGCCCGAGTTTAATATTTTTGCTGAATTGGTGGTGTTGAATTTGAAAGATATTTAGTTAAACAATAGGGTACAGTACACGTTACAGTTTTCTTTGCATTTGGTAGATGTCTGTGTAATTTAATTGATCTGTTTGATTTATTTAATTTAGCCTTGTATGTATTTGGCATTTGTTCCTTGGTTATCGAACATGATTGTATTATTTTATGCGTAAAGCAATTCTACATTTAAAGGTACTCAAACTGGTCTATTTTTGTTTTCGTCCTATTTGAGAAGGCATGGCTCTATTCTTGAACTACAACGGAATGTAGATTCATCTTTTCATAATTAAAAAGCCATTTTAATACAAAGTAAAAACAATGCTCAACAAATCCAGCTGCTTTTAATGGAAGATCCTAGATTTATAATGCAATCATAACATCAGTTCTGAATCCAGGAACATTTGGGAAATTCGTCAGCTATTCCAAGCAATACATTTGATTTTAAAATGTCCAATTGAACCAAAAAACAAAGTTACTGTCATGAGATTGCGTATGCAATTATCCATTTGTGTAATTATTCACACTGGCCGCATACACAACTGTATATAGCGCCTTACCTTGGTTAAAGTCTGGCGTGTGATCATTTACAGCACAGACGCGTTTTTACTTCTGTACAGATCCGCTTTTATAGGTGACATAAAGCGTCTGGGAAACTGTGACCTTCAATTATTTTTTTCAGCAGTGCAACCATTATGGCTTTTTTGGAAACACGTTTGGTGTCTGAACATGATCGGATACGGGTTTGTTTTTACGCACGTTATGAAATCATAAATCAAGCAAGATTTCAAGCATGAATGAAATCACAAGATACCCCCCCACCCGCCCTCTTCAGGGTCTTATATCCACCTATTAAATTATTTAATGTGTTTTTTTTTTTCGATAAGCGATATAACATTCACAATCCTCGGGGAAGTCGTCTTTAGGGCTAGGAAGAGGTTCAAGTTTTCATTTTGTCCAGTCCTTAGTTTCATATAGAGACTGTCATCGGGGGGCATTATAGCTTTATAACCGCACGTGTGAAATTATAACAGGACTTTATTATCGGCCAGCACGTCGCTGGTGTTGTCACAATTTAAACCCAATGTCCCACTTCAATAAATCAATCAATCAGTCATTAAATACACAAATTACACATGCATAGTGTGGAGGGACATAACATTACAACAGGAACATAGGGTAGGTGAAGGGGTGAGCAGACACAACATATAAATTGTATAATAGTACCTCTACTACTAATAATAATCATAATATTAATAATAATAATAATATTTAAGACTATGTAACGCTCTGACATTGAATAGGTGAGCTGTTATTACAAAACAACCAAGGGCACATCAGTTCAGCAAAGGTAGCATTCATATAGCCCACTCTTATCTATGTTTTGTAAAAATATAAATATAATAAAAAATAGAATAGATGGGAATTTGTTATTCATGTTATTATTATTTTATTGTCATTGTTATTTAACCACCATTATCACTGTTGATATTTATAAACACAAACACAACAATTCAACTAAAATGTATTGATCAGAGAAACATGTAGACATGTAGACATTGTAGACATGGTTTCTGTCGGCCAAACCATACTTGAGTAGATAAAGGACATAACACAGCTGCAGGTCCATCGAAGTGCCGGTGTGATTATATTGCTTTATCAGGATTGAGATGAGATAGCGGGTGTTCTGTCCCCACACTAGGCACAAGGTGTAAAGCAAAGGACAAACGAGTACTACAAACAATGCAACTGTATATCTTCCTCATTATCATGTTCGTTTTTGTTTTATTTTTACACATAACTAGTTTAGCAGAATAACATGCAGACACAGAATCGACAAAGCAGAAAGATACAAGGAAAATGGAAGTATATTTAGTGATTTTGTTATTTTATCTGCTTCTGTGTCCATGAAACCCAATAAGTTAATATGAACATACATTACATACATACATTACTATAGCATCTAGTGTGCTAACGTTTGCACTGTATTGTAAATCAATAAAAGCCCCCAAAAGGGTTCTGTCCCATTCATACCTTTCCCTCTTAGAACATATGTGTTAAATTGGACACATTCTGTGATTGTTTACCAAATTACATCACAGTAATGTGTCTTTTTAACACAAAAAGGTGTATTTATAACACAATAATTGATCCCACATAGACTTGTGTTAAAAATACATTATTGTGTTGTGCTTTGTTGAATTTTAACACAAAATTGTGTTGTCCTTGAACAAATACATAATGTGTTACAATTTACACTTAGTTTTTTGGAGTATATATTCATAAACTTGGAACATAAAAATAATTTGCCTACTAAGACAAAAAATGCCCTGTTATCATTCAGTGTTGACTGTCAGCTCACAGAAAACACAAAATTCAGACATTTTGATTCAGTGATAAATGGAAAAAGTTTGATGAACTAGAAGTAATTGAATGATGTGCTTAATGCTTTCTTACCCTTGTAAAAAAAGAGCAATATAGAGTTATTCTAATTCTAAAACTGACATCATTTGTCAAGGCATGTTAGAAAGGATTTGCAGAAACATGAATTTATTCTGAGTCCCTGTTTCAATATTTTCTTTTTGCTGTGAAAATAAATGATAGATTCTTTAAGGATTTACTTGAGTGACAGGAGAAGTGAAATGTTCTAGCGGTTATTTGTATAGCCAAAATATATCCTGTATCATTTGACAGTCATTCATGGTGTGTCTGAAGAGTTTTGACATGTAACAGGTGTTCAAAAGATTTCAACACACATACAAAATCACTTCACACAAAAACTGATGTTAAACAGAAACAGTTATACAATCAATATGTTTTTCCTACTGAGAGCTATGGAGCCGAATATGTAACCAGTGCATAATAAAGAGTGTGATGTTAGATTTTTGGTATAAACAAGTTTTAAAATATATAAGTACATCTTGGTAGGCTACCATTCTTCTCTCATCATTCAGTTACTCAACCACCATGACACGTGCAAACCAACTTACACAAACTTAAAACTGTCTCCTGCTAACGAACATTTCCTGTTGTTTAATTTCTTTTTCGAAATGAGTTGATTCTCCTTGGCGTATGTAGGTGAAAAAAGTGGCCCCACATATCTCAATGACCTTTAATGTGGTCGGACACATGAGAAGGACAAGTAGAAAAAGAAAAAACTCTGATACAAATGTACTATAGCACAAGAGCTCTTCCTCTCGGTATCCCTGACGCGTTATTTTAGTCGACCACAATGTGTGTTTGCCTCGTATCAAAACATCGTCACTCATTGCATCCATCATGCTGTCAGCATCCTGGCCTTTTGCAACACATTCCTTTCTTGTTTTGTGAGCAATGTCATCAGACAAGGAATCAAAATGAAGGGGGTTTGCTTTTCTAAAGCAAACACGGACTCTTAAACACAAGCATAAAGGGTTGCCTGACACTTCCCTGTGAGGGCCAGCGCTGCGGGGAATGCGTGTTTGACTGTACCCGAGACCCCGAGCCATTCACTGAGGCTTGACTGGGATAGGGGATGAGGGCAGGGGCCTGTGACCCTGTTATAATTCCCCCCAGGGAAGCTACATTGGTGTGCGAGAGAAAACAAACGCCACAGTAATTTGCTCTTATTGTGATTGTTTAAAACCAGCACACCGGGTCCAAGTTGTACACCTGATAGGAAGAGACTCAAATAAGGGAATGCACAGCGAGTTAGCAGCCTGAAAGTTGACACTAGTTCAAGTGCCAGTGCTGGAAGCTTTTGCTCAAGTCTTGAGGGAATCACAGCGCCGGTCTTTGCTGTCGGAGGACAGGGAGAGTGTTAAGACTTTGCCACCAGAACAACCTCAGGTAGAATTGCACCTGTTGATACTACATCTCAAGGAGAATTGCAACAACACATACTGTTATTTATTACTCCGCGCAGCCCGATCATACCTCACACGGGTAAACAGGTTCGTTTTTAGTGCAGGCTGATAGAGAGCACTTTTAAAGAGGGTCTGCAGAATCCCTGAAGGAGAGGCACACCCAGAAACAGGTGCAAGAAGGAGGCCTGTTATTCCGATCGTGGTTGGAGGTAGCAGGTCATGGAGGTATCCCAGATTGTTAACAGTTTTATAGGTTTAAAGGACAATCTTCAAGATAACACAGGACCTTAACAGATCTCCCTGCACCACCAGAATGCCTGTCCTACAATCCATGCGTCCCACAAGGCCAAGCACAGACTGTACAAGCCAAGCCCCACTTCTAGTTTTCCCCAGTTGATACAGGGGATTAGTTGAGAGCGGAGGATTGGGATACCCATTAATCTTCCATTTCACTGGCTGGTGTACGGGTTACAGCAGCGTGGGGAGGGGGGCGCCAGGCATTCCAGATCTGCAGAAAAAGAAATCATTTCTCCCAAGACACATTAAGCTTCTTTCCCAATCTAGCAACAAATTTTAAATTCAGCCCAGCTGCTTCACTTTCTACCAGTGTAGGTTTTACCACTGACCCTTTTTTTTTTACTTTCTAAAACTAGTCAAGGGGTGGGAATGGTGGGTTTCAGGAATAACTCCTCTGCCAAACAAGCTTGGTTAGCTTGAAATGGAAGTCACAATCAATTATAGATGTAATTTCTTATTCACTCAAGTTTTTTTTTCTTTCTTTTTCTCTAAAGTATAGTGGCTGTGCTGTAGGGGATTTAAAAAACAGGATGTATGGCACAAAGCGATCAAGAAAACTGCCAGGAGCTTTGGAGAGCTACTTAAGAAGTCTCTTCAATGTCAAACTTGCAGATGCTTTATGGGGTGTTCCCAGAAAACATAAAAAGTGGATGATAAGAGATAAGGCGTATCTGAGGCCAGGCCCTCAAGTGGACCGGCACACTAACTGGTCACAAACAGTGGCAGTGTTTGTCTTATTGTTTCAATAAACTATCAGCACAATTGTTTTTCTTTCTTTTTTGTTTTGACTTTTTGGGAAATGTTTTCTTTACTTGGGGGCTTTCAGGACGACTAGTTAATGCAGAAATGCCTCAAAACAGATCATTAATTTGGATAAAGTACAAAATATTTCTTGTCCGTTACAATTTATGGAGATGCCTCGGCATTAATTGTAGTCATCCACTCAGAGGCTTCCAACGATTCAAAGTGATCTTGATGAGCTCTTCCAATATTTTAACGAACGATGTGTCCTTGTGTGCTTGCAGGGGGTGTGTCCGGGAGGCTGCTGTCTGTCTGACATCACTTGAAACTTCTAGAGTAAAACCTTTTTGCCAAGTGGTGATGAGACGGGAGCTCACAAAGACAGCAGCTTCAAGGAGACACCCAGTGCACCAATGGAAGTTGATAGCTAGAAAAGTGAATGCAGTGGGCCTGAAACTAAGAGCTTTAGTAAACAGTCTGTTTGCAGGGTCGATATCTAAGCCATTGAAGCCCCACACGGTAATGCATTGTACTATCGTTTACAGATCGGCTCGATTGGCATTTTAAGTGTTGATCTCTTATAAATGTACGCTCAAACGTGGTCAGAGGTCACCCCCAAACACTGACTGCTGAAGGCATGCATCACCCATCCTGTGACTCCACTGAGTCACCACATGCACAGCAGACAAGTCTTGAAGAAATCGGGTGCATGTTCTCCTAGCAAAGTGAGTGGAAAGCCCTGACGACGAAAACTAAGAAAATGAAAAGCAGGAAAAATCGAATTCAGCCACATGCTATGCATCCCCGGGAAGAGCACTTTGCTGATTAGAGTCTGTGATCGCAAGGAGCTGTGTCTTATTATAAAATAATTTTGAGTACATTCATAATATTGATCTCGAAGGACAGATGAAAGTCACTAATGCAATCATGCCGTGCTCGAGAGACCAAGTTGCGTCTCGGGTTAATTGCATTAGAAAAGATTGGCCGAACTTCCTCCCCAGGATGAAGGAACACTTAACATTTGAAGGCGCTCCGATGTGAAGAGTGTGAAAGAGAACGCAGAACAGATCATCTCTCTACACTTTAAAATCCGAGCGGTGTTTCAATAATCACTGTTTTACAACCTTTCGAATTAGTTGTTGTTGTGAAACTGCTTTGATGACCTCATTTTCACAAAAGCTTCTTGTTTAAAAAAATAACACCTCTTTCAAAATCTTTCCCCAAAAGACAAGCACAGTATCATGTCTGAGAGCAGGAAGTAGATGCAAAAGAGAGAGAATGCTTTACAGCGATTATCTGAGTTTACATTAAAAGTAAAAGCCATTAAGACGTTCCCGTGCCCAGTTACTGCTGGACCTGACCTGCTCTCCGTCCACACAGCGGGCTATGAGTGTGAAGCGTCACTCTGTGCTTTGTGGCAGGAGAGCGGCTTTCATAACGCCTGCCTTTTGGTCTCCCTTGTTGTTCAGGCTCGTTCGGCCTCCTACACGACTTGGCAGACAGAAGGCATATCCGTAACGTGGCCAATAATTATGTGAAGTGTTGTGTTCTGTGTTCCTGTGCATGTCTCATTTGTACAGCTACCTCCTGCTGCTACGGTCAGATTAGACGGGTCTCATCCCCATCCAGAGACCCCTACCCTGAATCGCTATATAATTGAGCTGGTTTGATGTACTTGTGTTGCGCAGTTGCGTTAGAGGTGTAGTTGGATCACTTTTAGTAGTTGAATGCTTTTAGGGATATCTTATTTTTTTATATTAATTGACACCAATCATTCATTTGCTCAAGGCTCAGGGTAAAAAAGACAAAGCTGTAGCAAAGTTCACTATGCCACAAGGTTTCAAGCTCATGCTGTAAAAGTTTAAAGTTTAAAGTTTTTATCTACAAACCAAAAATATTAGGAGCAGTGTCGGTGACGTGGTTGAAGAAGGAGTTACTGGGCAATTACATTTTGAATATATCTCTAAATTGCAGCCACTGTAGTAAGCAAATCTATAAAAAAAAAAACAAAAGTCGTTTTGGAAGGTTTGTTCAGAAAACATTCGGAGCGAACTTCCTGTACGGAGGCACAGATCCCAGCGTGGTTGTTGTCAACCTCACAAGATGTTCAAGAATTATTCCGTCATTTTTTTGTAATGAGCAGAAAACCTTACTTTTCAATAAAAACAAATTTGAAAGCATGCTTGAATTAAAACAAAATATTATCCTGGACTGATTTAAAAGAGTCTCACTGTTATGCCAGCTAGTCCAGGACAAGTTAAAAAAAACACTTCCCTTAAAAAAAAGAAAAAATAACAATATTATGAAAAAATCCCAAGAAAAGATTGTTTCTCCGCATTTTTAATTTATTTGCGTATATATTTATTTACTTTTTTCTTCTTTTTGAAAAGTAACCTACAACTTCGAGTTACAACTGCAGTCTTTCTGTTTGAAAACCTGGCATTAAAATGCAGGCGCTTTTGGCAAAGATGTGTGTTAGAGGTCCATGCAGTGCCAGTGACTGTTTTCATATTTATCCCCCTTCATTCTTTCTCTTTTTGTACCTTAGCATCGCTGCCCTGTGACACAAGTTAGGTCTGGTTAATGTTTAAGGGCTGTAAAATAATTTCAAAGGGTTTATAAATCAGAATCATTCTCCTTCAAAGGCAGGTGCTAACTGTCTCATCTGGCAAACAAAAGGAGTAAGACATGGAAGTGGGAAGACAAGGAGAGAGGGCTGCACTTTGCACCACACGGTCTCTCCTCACTTGTAGCACAGACAGGAGTACAAGTCTCATTCATAGACACACACCGCCCTGCTCTCACCCAAGATTTCTTATGTGCTTTAACAGCTTCTGCAAAACCTGCATGCATGTTGGACAGCTTTTAAAACAAAGTATTATTGTCGGGTGCTTATTGTTTTATGTCGACGGGATAGTGTGCTACAAAGTGCAGGATGTAACCAAGATGAGACATAAACAGACGTCAGGCCAGGAGCAAGCAGATGCAAAGACTGAAATAATAAAAACAAAAATCATGGGATAATTGCATTTGTTTTGCTGGAAAAAAAAAAAGTTTCAATACTCGCTTGTATTCTATGAATTTTATTTTATTGTGATGGCTTCTCTCTGCAATATTTACAAATTACATAAAACATCCACTCTGTGTACGGAAAAACACGTATTTGCAGACATCCCGGATTCGGAAATGATTTTGAAAAGGTTAACAGTGTTTTCCGTGAAACGTTTTTTGTTTGGTTTATATTACTACACAGTTGAGGACGTTCAACTTGAAATGCCGCTAATTCCGAGTAATGCTTTGATTTATGTCCATTCCTCTCCAGCTGAAGTAATCCGCCCCACCGGTGCCAAACTGATAACTGTAAAACTCAAATTACCGAAACCACGAGATTTGAAAAGCCGCAGATCTCCTGCCTCGACTCACACTGACAGAACCCCGTCACGGGGCGGCTCAGTAGACTCTGTTCGGAGCTATTCTGTTTCCAGAGCCGTGCCCAGACCCATTAGATCAGTTACTGCAGAAAATCTAAAGCGAAAGCTGCCAAGCTCAACCAGATTGGTCCTGCGGCCCATGTGTATCTTGTTTAGCCGTGATCCCGAGCCATGCGATTTGGAGAAGAATGTGTTGAAACATGAAGTCACTGCTTTCCATACACACTGAAGCCATCGTAGAGATAGACTGCCAGAGATCAGATCCAAGCCTTTCTGCTTATTTCTTTCTCATGAATAATAGCTTGTTTTTAATTCTTACTTTTTTTTCATTTCTTATTTGTGTGTAAATGTAGTTTTTTCCCCATTTGGCACACACTTTAAAAAGATGCTTCGTTCCGAGTATCAAAGGTTTACTGGTGCTGTTCTGAAGAGTCAGAACTGCACGACTAGAGAATTCAATCCAGGATTATTTCTGAAACATAGACACACACAACCTAACGTTTCAATCCTCTAAGGTAATTAAAGTTCTGCCACCGTAAAGGTCAGATGATGGCTAGCTGTCAGTCTTTACTTAGTATGAAAAACAAGAGTGGGTTGAAGGGAATCACAACCTTCCCAGGCATCCTTCGCTGTCCTGGGGTTTGTGAGCCATAGTCTAGGTGATGTGTGTCTGCGTGGGATGAGCTAAGACTGACACAGTGTCTGCACAGGAAAATACACAGCTGCCTGACCTTTTTCCTCCATGTCACATGAAAACATGTGTTCTGCGTTGGGACACACATGTTCGGCTAGTGCCTGTTTCAAATGACATTCAGTTCAACACTCCCTGGCAGATGGGGCTAAGTTCTTTGCGAATGATGGTGCTGTGTCTTTTTCTCGCCTCGCTGTGCTGCATCCCCCGGCTGCTGCTCGTAGACAAAACCCAGCTGTGAGAGCCGTGCCCTCTGGGACTAGAAGAGGAGAAAGCAAGGAAAGCTAGCCTCCAGCAAAACACCAGACACAAACTGCACACCTTTGCTGCCAAAACTGTCAGTTGCACACGATATGCTCTGGCATTCTTAAACACCGTCAAGTAACAGTAGATATATATAATGCATTATTTATTTCTTTGCTGATGTCTTCCCATAGAAACGGCATGACTTGCATTTAGAGGACCCATGTGCCCTTAAACACAATATGTACACGACAGAAGATTCACCAGCACAGTTTTAAGTCGCTTTTCTAGAATTTGCAGATCCGTAGGGGTGAACTAAAAAAGACACCCAGATGAAATACACACAAGATGAACCACATACCCTTGTCATGGTTATGTTGAGGGAGAAAAGGGAACATACCGTGGAAAACACAGGAATGTAAACAAATAAAATGAGGGGAAGGAAATGTTAGGAGTGAATGCTCGTAATGAGAATCATGTGGATTTCTGTCAGCTCGTCTTTCAGATCCTTTTCAAAGATAAAAACGGGAGTTGTGTCATGGCTACGAGCCGCCACGGAGATACAGGCTGCTTGTTAAACCCTCCGAGAGGTTCAATTGCAGGCGAACAGCCCTTTATCCTTCCACACAGAGGGACCCAAGCGATGACTCTTCCCTGGCAAGGCAGACCTCTCTTGATAATAAGACAGAACTTTAATTCGAAAACAGCCAGAGCCTTAATTCGAAAACAGCCATACATTTTTATGCCGTCACAAAAGTGTTGTTGTTGTTTATGTTGTTTAATCTCTTCTGTGTATTGCATTTCTTTAAAGGTTTAGTTTTTTTTTATACAGAAGAAGAAATTAACAAAATGAACATCTCCCTTGGTACACAAATGGTCTTTAAGTTTAAACAATATGAAAAACACCGGGAAATAACTGACAGCACAGCACACAGGAACTTATTGGAAGAGCAGAAAGATTTGTCAATGGCTGGGTTAATAAAGACTGTCTTAGCACCCCCTGTCATATTTGGTCCTCACCATGCCAGAAGAGCAGTCATATTCTCCAAGGACACCTCTCTATCTAATTCGTAACCATTTCAAACACAATGCACATTGTGTTCAGGGTTGGCAGGTTCATTTGAGCTCATCTGAAGTAAAGTCTTTATTTTGCGATTTTTCAGTTGACATGCTGGTGGAATCTAGGTAAACAATACCATGTTGTTTTATTATAATTATTACTTTTTGGCCTAAGTTGATTCTATAATTCAAGACATATTACTTCCAGGTTTTGTATAAAAAAAAAGACTCTCTCCATCAAAATCCTTGACCTTGCATTGAAAAGCGGTTTTAAGAGATTCTTCAGATGCCACACTTTCGGGAGGGAAACCCTGCTTTTGTTTGCTTTAGCTTTGCCTTGGTTTTTGTCCGTACCCCACAATAATAGCAACACAGAATCAGCCGGTGCAGATTCTAATCGAATTGGATTGTCATGTTATTTTCCTATTATCCCGACAGTACATCTTGACTTCATGAGTCGAAACTGCTTGCAGTATAACAGATGTGTCCTTTGTAAGTCCAGGCATGCAAACTAAATCTACATTCATAACAGACATCTTCCGCCATTAACAGAACTGAGTGTCTAACCAGCATCGCCAATACTCACAAGTTAACAATCGCAGGGGCCTTAAGTCTCGGCGCTTATTGGCATCCACTTCCACAAACACATTATCGTAAAGGAATGCCATAATAAAATCCAACCTGTGTATGATTTAAATTAATAAAATAAAATAAATAATTAGTGATAACCAATTACAATGTGAAGGAGAAGCAGGAGATTCAATAAAACCAGCAGCCAAGACTGTCAAGTGTTAACGGTAATGGAGAACTCAAAAGCAGAGACATTTTTCAATAAACTATTAAGACCCTAATTAAAAGGCTCAAACACACCCTTCTTGGCTGGCGGAGCAAAGTTTTAATTGAACGCATTTAACTCTGTTAAGTGGCATTTAGTAGTTTTCAGCTGCCTGTGTCCGTACTTGTCTCAGCTCTCTGCCAGGAGGTGTTTACAGTATCAGAGGGTTAGTCTTCTTTTAATTAGCTCGTTTGGGCCGGGGAACATTTGCTAAATGATTAACTGATGTCCCGTTCCTCACATAAACAACTGCGCTGGATACGGCACAATTCTCCGTCATATTTCTTCTCTGAGAATTTATAAGGGAGGAGGTGGTTATAAGTGGTGGCACAGCAGGACCAGATGTCAAATCCGGAGAAATGAACGTGGCGCAGTGGTAGGAAAAGCACAGTTGACTGATCTAACGCAACAGGTAAACTGTGATAGAGCATCTCTCCCTTTTCATAGAGTGTTAGGACGAAATATTTAGTCCAGATTAACTAAGTGGACCTTCAGCTGTCTCTCAGTAGGTGGCAGACTCTTCTCAGCACCACCACATGGTTGAAAGCCTGTTCGAGGTCGCACTGGCACACTCACTCTCTCTCCGGGCATCGGAGCGATCAGGGAACGGGCCAGGGACACAGGAGTTGACGAACCAGGACGTCTCTGCCAAAGTAAATTGTAGTCGGACATTTTCCATTTCCAGATCCCGAACCTGTAAACTGTTAACCAGCAATTACATCCTTGAAAGCAATCATATTACATAATGCAAAGAAGCTATTCATAAATAACAGCTGTAGGCTATCCACATGTTTCTAGGGCGTTCTGGACACAGGGCCCTGACAACAGATTGAAGCCTCTTTCTTTCTTGAAACATGTAACCCAATCAACAAGACCTTCTGCACTTGGAAGCCCAAGGCGGTTAAAAATAACAAACAAAAAAGTTGGACACAAAAGACACAAAGAAAGCAGAGAAAACATGCTGAATGTGGTCATGTACCAATCAGCACCAACCTGGTGTTGTGATTTGAGTGAATGGAGGTTTAGATATACATCCCATATCGTTTATATGCAGTTGCGTGAGTTAGAGGCCTAAAATGGTAAGAGACAGCAAATGTTGATTTTTTTCTTTGCTATTGTCATTTTAGTAGTTACTTATTTCTTTCTTCATCCCACCTTCCCCAAAACCACAATTCTTGAATAAAGCATTTTCCCTTGACAAGGGGTTTGTAGTCAGAGTGTGGATCTATCTCCCAAGACGCAAGCAGCCATTTGGAGTTTTTGATTCATTATAGAATTCATCAGGCTTCAGTTTTGTAGCTCGTTAAAACGACATAGGAATGTCTACAGGAGTCGTAAAGAGAGTAGTAAACAGAGAAGAGATATTGTATCAGTGTTTTAGCCGAGTGACTCTTCTGGCAAGAGATGAAGAAAGAAAAGAAAACACAGGAGATGAAATCTGACGACCTCGGTACCTCTGTGGGGTTACTGTGAGGTGGGCAAGTGGTTAGCTGGAAATGAAGCCAAGGCAAATACATGAAGGAGACAAACAAGGAGAGAGCTCCAGTTGAGTTGGGACTGGGGAAAGGCATTGTTTTAGCAAATTAGAAAGAGTGCTCCAAACCCAGTGGCAGGGAGCGCCATCCTTCATAATGAGTCTCGTGCCTGTGTACGAGTGTATGTGTCTGTCGGAGGGAGAGAGCAAAAGAGCGAACACAAGAAAAGCGAACCCGTGTATCGTGGGCCCGATACGCTCGATCCAAGCTTCGCGACTTGGCAACGAATTCATGTACGTCAAGTTGTTTTAGAGGACAAAAAAGGGAAGAGAAGGAATAAAGAGTTAGGGAACACATGTATGCTTTTCAGAGTCTGACAACCTCCCCCGGCTGGAGCTGCCTTTGTGACACTGAGACCACCTAGCATGAAAATGACGTTGTGCAATTCTCACCGCCGTGGCGATACAGTCTGAACAGCACCAGTTTATGAGTGATTAATCACCGTATGAAATTACAGGCTGCCTCCAGTGTAGTGGCCAGCCATCTATTGTCTTTCCCCCTGCTGAACCGCACTGGGATCGAGCATGCATGCAGCGCGATCAATCCAGGGGACGGTTGCATTCGGGATGGCACACACCTTTCCTGCTCCCCCCCACCCTAGCCCGGCAGTGACAGAGAATCACAGAAAGTCCTCTTGGCTGCGCGGAATGAGCATTCCCGCTCTGATGTGGTCTGGACTGTGGGCAAATCAAAGAGACAAAATAATAACAGATTGTCATATAAGTAAGGGGAAATTAATTCTTCTGGAATGAGGACAAGACAGAAAAGACCATCAATCATCCAAGTCTTTTTCCCTTTCTGTCTCTTCTGTATTCGCTGCTTAGCATTTGACAGCACAGGCGGTTCGAGATTGCCGAGGGGACATCTCTGGAGAGTGGGCCAAGCAGGATTTATTGATGTATTTATTTTCCAATGTTACTTACACAGTATAACAATCAACATAAAATGTTTTGCATAAAACACACTATTACAAAGGTATCAACATAACAATGAAGAATCATCTACATATTACAGTGAATACAATTAAGGCATGATAGAAGATTCAACTTTAAAGATGAAAGATTTAGCACCTTTTCACTGGGTAGAGCAAATATTCACTTCAAGGGTGGAAATGCATTTTATTTCATGTTTGAAAATGATTTAAAGGGTCTATTCAGATTCACATTAAATAAAGCACAAAACACAGGGTGCTTAAAAGCTTTCTTTTTCAAGCAGCTTAGTCATGGTTGTCATCCACGGAATTACTGGTCAAAATGCGGTGAAACCACAAATATTGGTACAAATAATTGGTAATCTCAGATCTAAATCTATACTTTAGTCAAATGTGTTTGAATTGTTTTATGTATTTATTTTACTGATAAACATCTCTAGGTCATTGTGTTTCACTGGTGCTGAAGTAGTGACTTCTGGCATCAGAGCAGCTGGTGTCCCTTCTTTTCTGGGACCTGGGGTGACTTTCGCAGCAGACATTTCTGCTCAATACCAGGGGGAGAAGTCCCTTTGCAACTTGTATATCCGCGCGTATGTGTGTTTTTTTAGGGAAGGGGTGGAAGCATGAAACCTGAGGAAAGAGCCAAAGCGAAAGTTGGAAGGTCATCACAATTGCCAGAGTGATTAAAGTCCATCTATCACCCCAATTACACCTCACTGTTAACACCGTTGGAGGGAACGGCAGCCTCCTTCGCACCTCACTGGGGCAGGGTAGGGGCAAGGCATATGTGAGTGTGTGTGTGCAGGGGGGTTCGGGGTTGATGTGCCGCTGGTGGGAAAAGCCACAGGAGAAGTTCCCGGTCTCCAGGAGTGCTGAGCCTAATGTCACCCAGACAAGAGAGAGGCTCGTTTGAAAAGGGCCGGCCTCCACTCCCCGCCGCTCTCTCCTCCCTCCAAAGCAACAATGGAAGTAATTAATTAGGATGTGAACCCACTGGGCTGGGGAGCTGGTGATAGCTAGAAGGTGACCAGTAACGAGGAGATGCTGCTTTGCTAAAACCACTTTGAGGATAACGTTTCTGGCCGGTTTGGGCCATTGTCATTGACTGCTGACCCTGCTGTCTATGGGATTGACTGTGAAAACCTGTTCCTGGCTTTTCTACCAGTGGGTGAGAGAATCCTTCCACCCAGTCCTCCTTCCCTTCCTCCATGCAGAATTAAGAGGAATAACCCCTTTTTTTGGATTCAGTACAAGTAAACAAGACAAAGAAAAGTTTGGGGAGAGAGTTCCTTTTCCCGGCTGAGCTCTAAATATCACATTGTCCACTTCCAGGACTCTCCTCCGTGCGGCTTAATAAATCCCTCTCCCCAAACACTTTAATATTTTTTATTCATGCCTCCTCAAGGGCCGGTGAGGATGGGAAGCCGGAGATGAAAGCCATGTTGAAAAGATCAATAACTTTAAACACATTAAGGAAGGAATGAAGAAAAGCCAAAGAGACGCCTAATGTATGTCATCCGCTGGAGATCGCTGGGTGTGTAAACGCTTTTTGAAAAGATCCCGAGCAGCCACAGAAGTAACAGGTTGTGACTCCTCCGATTCGAGCTGTATTTCCTCTCTCTCCCAGAGTGCCAGATCTGTGCCCCACAGTTTACTCTGAGATGTCAGGAGCTTTTCTTTGGCATCGCACATCCTGGCCCAAGGCAATAGAAATCTGCAGACGGGCACTTTTTCGCGGCCCTGTTCCAATAGCACCTTCTCGCTCTATTTATTTATTTTGATACTGAGGAGTGTTTCCACAGGATAGCCGAACAGAGATACCGTATCTCGTTTCCGTGGAAGGAGGAGTGTGGCTCAGTTTAACAGATGGGTGGACACAAAACGGGCGATGAAACCGCCATACAAAAACAACACATTATGAGAGTAACAAAACTGAATTGGAATAAATCAGGATTATTCAGTCCTTATGTTGCTATACAGAATATATTGACAGGGACATATCTGGCTGTTTCCTTATTAAACATATATCTTGGATGCTTTTCCACAAAGAATCATAAAAATTAATAAAACAAGCAGAGGGTTTACATCCAAGACTGACATTTGTAGGCACATATACTCAGCACAGGCAACTCTTGAAAGATTGATTATGTTTTCTTTCAGATGTTTAATTATGGAGCTGAATGAATGTTTCTTTAATGACTTGGGAAATTACTTTTAACCAGACCGACATAAAACTCATGCGATTGGCAAACTGAAATGATCATTTGTTTACACACATTTATCCGAGAAGAGCTTGTAAGGACAGCAAGATACAGTTCATTAAATAATATTGTTGATTATAATGTTATCAGTTGAAACACTGGGCTACTGTCTATATACACTGCCAAACTGACCAATGAACAGCAGGGATACGTTTGACTACAACTGTATGTTTAAATATACATACATATTAATAATTATAGTAGTCAGGATGAAAGCAGCAGCAGAGGAAGTACAGGTTCAATCAGTGTGGTTTGCTATCGGGCCGTGGAAGTCGTTGAGTTTACTCAGTTTCCTGAGACCACTGCGCTGCTCATTTTTCAGCCCTTGCAGGAAGAACCCAGCCTTTTCCTTTCGGGGTCATGAACGTATCACTTCAAAGGTCAAACAGGCTAACATTGAACTGCTTATCAGCTACCCACGCCCGGGCTCAATAATGGCACCCAAATATATGCTTTCTAGGATATGAGAAGGTCTTGCCAAACTACATGACACTAATTGAAGTTTAAAAAGAAAAAGCTTTCTTCTCCTACTTTCATAAAGGGTATAAATAATCCCAAGGTTTGTTTATGGAAAAAAAATGACTTTTTGAGTGTTATCATAAAGATTGCAAAGTGTTTTTTTATTCCTCGGTTTCAGCAGAGACTTTTCAGCCCTTTCTCTCAAGGCCACTTTCCGTTCCAAGTCACTTCATCATGAGCAATCACGAAAACCTCTGAGAGCTCATAATTATTATTTAATGACAATACTTACTTCATCACCAGTGCCGTGTTGCGTTTTGAGAACTTGTCTCCATATGCCTTCTTACACATTTCTCGACATATTCTCAGCAACTGTCAGCTGCTCCCAGAAAAATCCCAGTTGAGCTTCGCTAATTGGTTTCTGCTGATGACGAGTTAATTGCAACAAGGTTTTGAATTTCTGGATCAGCCTTCCCCCCTCAATTTTCTTTAAGGCAGATATGTCAAAACAGGTTAGTGAGATTTGAAACAATACTTTTGAGATTGACTCTAAGCTTTAGAAAATTACAGAATAACTACTGTTCCAAAGCAGCTATTAGAGACCACGGCATTAAGTTATTTCCCAGAACTGAAGAGCAAACCTACAATATGGCAATTGCTATTATGGGCCAAATACAGTAACGATAATTTAATTCTGTCACTGTCAGGTGCAATCTAAAGCGATACAAACAGCTGTAGAAACACCCATAACTGAAGACGTTTCTCCATTACACACACACGTCCAGAGAAAAGCCTAATGCATCAGATACAAGTCACTTAAGCAATAATGCAAAAGAGCTTCTGCAGTATGTCAAATTAAGAAGACAAATAGTAGTAAAAAAACTGCAGAGCTGGAAATCAGGTACTCTTCCTTATAACAGGAGTTTAGGTTATGTGTGTAAAAATCAATATTCTTACACCACAGGGAAACAATGCCTTATGTTCCTTTTAACATTCAAATACAAATTCCCCTGGAAGTTCAATGGTACAGATGTAAGAATGGATTTGTGTCATCCTGTGAGTTTTACATTATTTACTTAAGAATTTATGGTTTTCATTCCACATTGAACCCTTATTTAAATACATTTACTAATCATGCATTTAATTGGGTCGTTCCAATTCCAGCTAAAGACTGGAAGACATCTCTCAAAGCTTGCTCAACGGTGGCCGATGTTTAGGGGAATAACAGAATAAATCAGGGATCAATGGTCAATGTATGCTTATTGGAACTCCCATGTTTGGAGATTTTATTACTGTTGTTTATTAAAGAAAAACGGACAAATATAAGCTGAACAAATCCAGTTTGTCACAGCCCAGGCTTCCAAGAATAATGGCACCAGACCACAGAAACGGTGCGGATGCTTTGATTCCTATGAAAGAATAAATCAAGAAATAAAAATACATTTTAACCATGTTAAGAGATTGTGACACCCAGAGAATGTGTCGAGTTATAAATTACCACATGGGGGGAGGAAAAAAAGAAAGAAAAGTATAATAAATGTCCAGAGACGATGGATCTGTGCAAAGGGCTAGAGATTTACAGTTCACCCACTTCCTGCTCGCTCTCTCTCCTCAATAGGAGAGACGGTGTTAGATGTGTGGCCGGGAGTCAAAAAACGCCCCCGTATTTCAGATGGTTGGACGGGAGCCTACAGGAGACCAAGTCCACTGATGGCTTGAAATGTTTAGTGCAGGTTTTGTTTTATATGCAGAAGTCTTAAATGGCTCCCTGGCCACACATTTGGACAACCCAATTCTTTATTTACACTGTGGTTTGCGTTGTGTTTTCTTGCTCTTCACACTGAGCCCAAGACTGTAGGAAAGAGCTTAACCTGAAAGGACTGTTATGATTATAATGATATGATTATAATTCTCCTTTTTAAGTCAGTTCATGTTAAACTAGTTCAATCTTTCTTGGATGAAAACTGGTCTTCTGATGTTCAATTTAATGAACACATTCTTAAGGATAACAGATACATATCAACATACTTCTGATGTCATTCTTATTATTCATATTCTAAAAGATGAAGACATTTTCCTTTGACAGACTTCACCTTGAACTTGCCTTAAAGGACATGTTGCCATTTCCTTTACGTTAATTTCAGGGCGTGCTGGCACATACAGTACATGATTAGTAAAAAATGTATCATAGAAATGTAATTATGAGTTACGGAGCTCTTCAGCAAATCTAACATGGATATAATATTTACTAATGATGCTTTGCCAAGAAAACAAACCCAGGCAAAGCTCAATTTATAAAGATTCCTGGGATATGTTAAAATGATGGTATGTTTCAGTGCAAATTAACTGATTGGCTTTGGTATTAGATTCTGGAATTTACAGTTTTTGCTGAAGACATTCTGAGATTGTGATCCGGAAGCAGTTGAGACCAATTCAAACCATACAAACTCTATAGTGTAGCTGAATTTGACTACAAATTTCTTTGGCCAATTGCGCTTCGAACCAGAATAGTCCCCTTGAAGTTACGGGCACTTATTTATAGATTGTTACGGCAATTTAATGAGCCAAGTAACCACTCTCACCAAATTAACCTGCTAACGTTGTGCACAGAGACCACGCTCAGGAGAGATTGTTTTCTGTGCTTTTTTGCCCTCTGTGCCCCTTTTTGATGGCCTGTGCAGGCCCCTGACACTGTCTGCCTGCAATGAACTAATTTTCATGGTCTATAAATCTTACTGAGAAATTTGTGTTGGTTCCAATAAAGCAGTGTGAAGCCTTGTTAAAGCCAACAAAAGTCCATAAATAGTGAGAGACGGTGAAAGGTGACACATCCTAATGACCTTCGCAGTAGAGAGGTGGGGTCCCGAAAGCTTCGTGGCGCATCTCCGTGCTTAAAGGTTTCTGGGGGACGGGGGAGTGTACGCACACCTGGTAATGTAGCTATCACGTCGGACTGGGTAATCTGACCTGAGCGAAGCAGAGCTACTGCTAAAGCTGAAACAGAACAGGGGCCCGTGGTGGAACTGGAATTATTTTATTTTTTAATATCTGTTTTGAAAATTTGTCACAGCTATGCACTTTTTTTTTAAACCAAAGAACGTTATCTTGTCTTTTCTTTAGGCACTGATATTCATCTTCATATTAAAATCTGCAGTGTCTGTTTTAATAATGTGTTATTTTCCTTATCGGCGCAATACTTTTAGATTACTCAGGGGGATGAGGCAGAAAGGATTGATACGTTTAGTCTTAACTCTTACCGGCTTGGGAAAAACCTGCAAAAATCAGCAGGTTTCACATCATGATGAATTGGAAATCAGATCCCTGGGTGGGAGAACACCGAGCAGGAAATGTATTTGCATGCCTGACTAAAAGGGATGAACAACACAATGTTGTCAGGAGGGCAGTTCCCAAATCACTGCAGTGTTTCTGTCTTCAATTCTCTAAAATCAGAAGCATAGAAAGAGGACTTTGGAAAGTTCAGCAATATTCATTTAATGTCTTATTTTTTACTGAAGAAGTCAGTTCCAAACTGTTGACCTCAACTCCACCAGCTTACGTTTCTTGTGAAGCAGATCTGAAATCTTCAGGGTAGACTAGATATTCCCCAAGATGGAAAAAAACACATCCTGAATTCTTGCATGTGGACCCCTTTTGAGTCAGGCAAGAAATAAACCCAAAATTCAAACCCTTGTGTGTCTGTCCAGACTGCCTTACACAAGCAGGGCATGGTGTGAACTTTCCAACACTTTGCAAACACATGTTGCATCTGCACCGACAAAGGTCTTGTCTCCCGCACCTTTGACAAACACTAGGGGGGAAAAAAAGGCCCACAATTATGATAATTGGTTCAGTCAGGAATCCAGTATCGTTCATATGAGGATTATGTAACACAGCCCTCTTAGAGCACTGATGATGATTACACAGTGACATGTTTCTCTCAGGAAAAAAGACACGGCCGGAAACTTTCTCTGCCTGAAGGGTTAAGCTAACACTTTAATCTTCAAACGTTGTTTATTTTCCAAAACTGCCAGGCAGCTCGGTCATATTAAAGCCTGTCTTGTGACTAATATGACAGCATAATATCTTAATTAGAAATTTTATAGGGAAATGTTTTCCGGCCTTAATTGTCTAGCCAGCAGAATTAGCGTAAATTACAATTACACAGAGTGCTAACGTATGCTCAGCAATTTCGTAAGTATGTAGTTTGCCTCCCGATTCCTCCCTGTAGGGAATAGGCTGCCAAAATTGTACGAGCCCGGTGACAGGGCCAAGGGAATTTGTTACTAGGAAATGGATGGCAACATCAACAGAACTGGGAAGAAAGCTGATGGGAACAGACGCTTCAAAGGGGCCCGATTTCTGCCTCCGCTGGTGACCAGAATTTTCATTGCCCTTTTCCATGGCTCACATTGGCCTCCGACATTGTGTGATGTGCAAAACAGGACAGAGGTAGAGAGGTCAAAAGAAAAGAAAAAGAAAATGCACTCGTTGCTATTTGAAAGCAGAAAATATTATCATTGGCCTTACACTGATGTTCAGGGGATTTTTATAACTATAACTATTATGCATTGCACAATTATTCAATTTCTCTGTCCCTGGGTACCGCGATTTCTTCAGCATGTCTTTGTCAAGAGAGAGAGGGAGTCCAGCTTCACCAATAGGTTCACGTGTGGGTCATAGATGGCGTTCAGGCACTACGGGTGATTGCATGGACCTGTTCAGAAGCTTTGACGGCAGTCATGATTTTTTGTTGCTTGTTATTTTTGTCAAATGTGCAGTGAACTCATTTAACTTGACGCTTTATAAACCAAGAGCCAACTCGGTGGGTGTTACCAAACCACAAAATTAGTGGTCAGGGATGACAGAGACCCGGTCGAGGGGAGGTTCGTTTTCAGTCTGGAAGGCAGACGTGGAACTCAGACTAGGCTAGAGAGTCCAAGACAGGTGCAATGAGAATATTATTGCAGCCCTTGCTAGTACCAAAAAACACACACTTTGAAAACAGAATGGTATCCGTATCTGCCAGGAGTGTCTCACAAGCTGGCATGACTTCACAATAATAAGACGGCTGGTCTCCTTGCCTTTGTGTTTAAACAATGTTTCTGACAACCGGCGTCAGACAGCATGCATTCACCCGAAAGGCATTCGGGTCTGTGGGGAAGAGATGGGACAGAGTAGACTCCTTTGGCATAAGTCACTCCCTTTGCATGTTTATGGCACAGGGAAGCGAAACATCAACTCAGTTCTGTCTACATACTTTGTGGTTTTGAAAATTGTCTCATTTCATCACCTCCCTGTGAAAACGTCAAGGGCGTTATCGATGTGAATGACAAGCAGCAGCTTGAGTAGTCAGTGGAACGGGTACGCTAATTCAGAGGACACAATTCCTGACACACACGTCTTTCTTTCTCACAGTGTGGTGACAAACCCATGGCTTGTGTCTTCTAGGCCGTTCTGTGGGAAGCCCAACATGGCGCAGCTGAGGTCTATGAGAAGAGGGCAGCACTGCTATTAGTCTGTATTAGTGAGGGAAGTGGGAAGCTGTTCAGCACCTTTTGTTGTAGCTAAGTATGATAACAGGGTTGTTAACAAAGGAAAGAGCAGATTAGCTCTAACACAGCATGGGCTTCCTTATCAAGACCACTTAACACAGCCTAGCACTACAGCGGAGTTTAAGTGGATGTCTAAAATTCTCTCTGAACCTCTTTCTGATAAGCATAAATTAAAAGGGACATGAACCAGCAGATATGTGAATAATATTTATCATACCTATCACAACCAATCAGGCCTCTTGGTGAAGAATGTTTGTCCTAAAACCTAAAACCATTTCCTGGAGCGAGGCGGCGCGGCCCTCAACTGGCAAATCCAGAGCGTAATTATTTCAAAACAAATGTCCTGTTACTTGCAGTTGTAACTTGTTTTGACTTTGCTCTTTTTAAAATGCATCCTTATGGAGAATAGAAATAATAATACTGCTGCAGTGGTCATAATTAACGATGAATATGAATTCGGAATAGGGAAAGTCTTAAAACTAATCAGCCTGCTACATTATTTAATTTCTTCTGTTCGCATAACAAATCAGACACACGGTATCATTAAGATTCCTGAGGCAGAGCTTCTCGAGAATCCAGCGATTTTAATTGCTCGGCACTCAGTTTGAATATATGTTGTTATTTGTAGTCCACATAACAGGGGATTTTTAGTATTTGCATTTAACCACTAGGGTAATAGTATGAATTAAAAAGGAGCAAATGAGAATGCAAATGAAAAAAGAAGAAAAACACTTTGGAAAAAAGGAAAAGCAACTTTTAACACAGGAAACTATACGAAAATGTATAAGAAAAACGAAAGATTGGTTATTAAAAAATCTGTCTGATGTGTATTATGCAATATTTATCACTGTAGATATATATTTCCTACTCTAAGCCTATACCTTGCCAGGCTAATGTTCACAAACCTTATTCCAAACTCAATTCAAGAACACTTCGGATCATTACAGAGAGACGGAGTTGAAGACATTTCCCAGAACCCTTGCGCTTGATTCAGTTTATAATCCTTGGCAGCGCAAAGCAGCAGCCTTATAAAATCAATATTTATCCACTAGCGCTGTGACCAAAAGAAACTCAACGTGTCCTTGCATTGATCCATTGATTTACCTTTGAAATAAGAGATTATTATGGTATGGGCAGCTGCGTTATTACAGAAAAATAACAGAGGAAGCGAATGCTATTGGTCCCACCTATCCAGACAGAGTCTATTTTAAATTAATCTTCTACTCTTTTTAATTATATATATATGATCAAAATATATATTGATAATAACACATTTCCCCTGTTATTTGCAGATTTACAGTATTTGTATTTATTGTTTTCTAACTATAGTGAATGTCAGTGACTCATATAGCACAGATCATGAAGCAAGCCAAAGCATTAATAAAGGAGAACTATCTCGTGCAATTGATTGGATAGTCGGTTTCATGGCAATTTTATTCAGAATGACTTCTCTTGCATTTGGACTGAGGGAAGTTTCACTGCAGAATAAAGTTTTTGATTTGATTTGATTTTTCTTCTATCACTCAACAGGAGGTCCCAGTCTCTGTTCACTATGAAATACATTTGATGGAGTTTAGCAGGACTGTCCTTGATGCTGTACAGGCCTGTAAGAGTTAAGTCAAGTCTTCCACTATGACTGATTGCCTTTTAGAAATGGCTTCAGAGGGGGGTTGGCTCTGTAGCAGAGAGCCCTAAGGAGTTTAATTGCTACGACTAATTGGCCATGATAAAATAATCAAATTAGTCTGATAAAAATCTCCCACTGAGCTGGTGCTAAGAAATCAGTGTTTTTTATCCCCTACACCCCACCACAGCTCCATCAGCTCATTCATAGCTTCCCCTCCTTTCACCCAGACCCCATTGCAAGGCCAGGAAATTGGCTGCAGTCTCGTCTCGCTGTGGGTTTCTGTCCCTTATCGAATCTCTGGGTAAATCCCTCTTTAGCAAACTCCCCTGAGAAGCAGCTAAAACCAAAGCGAGAAAGAGAAAGCGTGACACATATTTTTGCTGCGTCATCTTCTTATTTTTTTATTTTATTTCCAAACCCATTCTGAAGAATTGAGCAGTTGTGCTACTGGTATTGTCTGGATTGTGCTGTGTTTCCTTCATTTGTTTTTTAAGTCTCAGTGAAGCTAAAACCATTTATTTCAAAGGTAACGTCCAGGACCCAAAGATCTCTGACATGGATTCAAACTGGGATAGGTTCAATACAAGCCAAATGGAGTTTTTTCTGGTGCTGTAGACATTTGAAGACATTTGTCTTCCATTACCTGGAACGGTAATCTTTTCCCCATCAGTTAATTTGTACACAGGTGCTTTGTAAACTAACCCACATTTCCTCTCAGTGTAAAACACTGCTGCAATCTACTGGTTCAAATATGTGTTGTATTAAAATAGTATATATATATATATAACACAAGATTCCACAAGTTGAAACTGATGTTGTGGAGTTGTTTTCTGGGACCTGTCCACTTGGGTTTGTGTGATCAAAGTCTCTAGTTCTGCTCTGCCTCATCCTGGTGTGCTCTCTAATCTGTATTTATTTATGTGATGCCAAGGTGATAGTTTACAATCAGTCCTTTTCCAGCGAGGAATGGGCTCTTGATATTGCAATTTAAAACAAAAAAGTTTATAGAGTATATATTTTTTGTAAACCATCAAAAGCATTCCGGAAACCCGTAAAATGATTCATCATATCAGTGTTTTTTTTTTTTTTTCATTTCGATTTCATAATAACATCTGTTTACTTGTGTTTGTCCGTATGACAGAACATTTTAATATCGTAAAAAATGTGGAAAGCATTTTCAAGAGAAAGAGAAACTTAGTGGAAGGCCTGCAGAATCCATACTGCAGACTTAATGAGACACGTCGAGGTGACAGATTCTCACAAGGGGTCAAAAACACAGCAAACATGAAAAAACAGGAGTTGCAGTTCAACTTTAATACACAATAGACGGATGGGATTCCAGGGAATTCTGCACCCATTGATATTAGCAACTCTATAGTTCTGTCTAGAGGGTTGTCTTATTGCCTTCTCATCACTCACATCACACGACTGTCAAGCGAGGTACAGTTCATCTGTATTCACCGAGCTCACTCAAGAATCCCCTGGAGAAAGTCGAGGGCTTAGTGAAGGTATTTATTAGATTCATAAGCAGTATTATTTTGTAATTGAAACTTTTATAAGATAAGACAGCTGCCTCACCTTTCATGCTTTTTCATGTTGTGTTTGATGCTGTTTTCATGGGACACAGAAAATATACATTAATAATACAAACAAAAGTTATTCTATAGTTAACATTTGTATGATGCCTCATGATTTAATTGTGGAATTTAGTTACACCATACATAAAACATTTATTAAAAACATTTTGGGGATTTTGTATCATTTCTGAAAACGAATCAGTACCATTTTGATAGAGAAATCCAGGATTCTTCAGTATGGCTAAACAAGTCCTAACTTGCCCCTCCCAAAGCAAAATAAGAGACACAAAGGGAAAACTGTAACATGAAAGTATTTACAGTAAGCAACGGTGTGTCATAAACACGTTTAAAATGCACAGGCCAATTAAAGAGATTGTTGTCATAAAAATATTTCAGCATTTTAATCAGCATGACATGTATATGACAGGACATAGCTGGAAATATGTGTCTTTCCTTAGATCTACGGTTCTCAGGAGATGAGATAGAGATATTTGCTTTGGCGCATTTCAAGTGTTAACGACAAGAACTATCATCAGGGTAACAAACCGAGAAACGTTAATTGATTGATTTAGGGAAAACAATAATCTATTTAGAAATAAAAGGTTGTGTTTTTGCCAGTGTCTTGGGTTTTGATGAAGCAAGGAGACATTTTTATCGCTCCTTCACACAGTTTACACCAGTGTGGGCTTGGACATATTGGAACGGGTCTCAATGAAACAATAAGTAGACCTGAAGTCATGAGTAAATATAGTAAACATTGCATATATGATTGTAGACTAGATAAGGTGAAAACTTCAAAGAAACCTTTTGAATCCCTTTACCTAAAACACAGGAATTCCAGCCCAGAGTGTGTTTATAAAATCAGTTTCGTCCAATGATGCCATAATTATTTTATTTTTTGTGCAGGGAAAGTGCAATTAAAAATTATCATTGTTTCAGGTAATAAAAACGTCTTGGATTAAGTTTACACATTAAATAATTCATATAATGGCCATCTTGCCACAGGAATTCCCTGAATGGCGCTATTGATACAAAGTTGATACAAAAATAAAATCAAACATATCTGTGAAGCAAAGATTGAAATTTTCCAAAGACTAAGATAAACAAATAAGTAATGTAGCCTTTGGCTATATTAATACTGACACGATGAAGGGAAATCTAGATTATAATAAAAAAGAACAAAAACAGCAATTAGGGTAAAATCAATCAATCAGTCAGATTATTCATAACTAGATAAATAAAAACAGACCATATACATAGTTAAAGTTGGCTAATAAAAAAGACGATACCTGTTGTTTAACCGTCAACAAATACCAAATCACAGCTCACAACAATCAAACACCAACGTCAAACAGTGCTAGATTAGCAAACCTTGTATTAATCCTGAAGTTTATATATGGATGCAGTACATAGCTCTGCTACCCCCACCGCATACAAACACAAACACCCCCACAATTCCTGACATTTCTGGAGGTACCGAGAGGGACAACAAACCATGACACGAGCTCCACGGTTCACTTCAGAGAGGTACAGAGACGCGGTGTTGACTTTAGTCCTTTCTCTGAGGACTTGAGGTGTCTTTTTTCCCCTTGGCTTTTCACTGCTTACTTTACATTGATGCTCCGTCTGTCAGGTGTGTGGGTTTCAAATGCCTCAAGGTGTTACAATGATTTATTATCTAAAACTGATGAAAAGGTATCCAAGGTGCTGACTTAGCCGTCTCAACCCGGGGTCTTTTGTGCAACGGGGGCCTAACCTGACAATTAGCCACTCTTTTCAGTGAGCTGGAATCCAGGAAACTAAAGCAGGGACCCTCCGTAGTTTCTTTTAACGTCTTTAGGGGATTTGGACTAATCTTATTACTTACAGGGGCGCCTTTAGGATTAAAAGGCAACTTGTCACATTTCGGCTTGTTTCATATTTGTTTAAAAGCCCGCTGGAGTATTATGACATTTCCTTGAGATTCCAAGGGGGGGGTGGATTTCGAGAACCAGTTTAAACGTCTCTTTAACGTGAGCGATGATCCCGACACGTCAGTCATCGAAACTACAATTTCCTCAGCCCTGAGGAAAGACATCCATGGGGTTGCGTCAATGCAAGGGAGCACCCGAGAGCAAAGTGCCCTGAGCAAGGTGACCCCAGATCTTTACACAGCAGACCACAAAATTACACACAATAGTATTCTGAAATGATTTTCCTGTGAAATACAAGGCAGGGCTTAAGAACTGTGTGTGGCCAGGTGTTAGTGATCAGTTTATTTAATCCTACCAAACACACAACTTAACCTTAAAGCTTTAATTTCAGCTGATTTATTTCAGTATCATTATTTCTTCCACCAAAGTAAAACATTACAGAACATTCTTTTAACCCCCTTTTGTATGTTTTGATCCATTCATATCCATTTCCTTAGGGGAAATGACCCACTTGCACTTTTTTTGAAATACAAAAAAGACAGGAAATATTAGATGGATGAACTATATCACAGCAAATGCACAAAGTTGTTACTGACATGTTACTTTTTATTTGAAGCCAATCACATTTTTTATTCTTGAGTTATGTGTGACTTTGTGCTGCCACAGTGCAGCAGCATTTTTAGTCACCCCAAAACTTTGCTTTATGAGGGGCCCTCCCAAGAAGGCATTTTTCTTTAATTTGGTGACCAAACCTGGTGAATATTGTTAGGAATGGTAAAATTATGAGATTAATAAATCAAATGAAACCGTATATGATTAATTTGCTTGCTATTTAAAAGCACTATTTTGAGATTCCCGAGGGGACACTGTCAGAATGATGGTCACACAGATGGATGCAGTAGAACAACACAATTTTTTTGGGGAAAAGCTGTAAATCAAAACATGTTAGAAGCTTCTTCAGATAAAACAATATTTAATGTTCTATCATTATAATCTACAAATGTAATTGTTTGGCTTAAAAGGAACAGCACCCTGGAAAAGTCTATTGGCACATGGCTTAACAGCAGAATAATTATTTAATTTGTTCTACCAACAATAATAAACATGCTCTAAGTTGTTAAAAAATAATGTATTTTATGTATTATTAAGATATTACATGTTTACATTAACTCTATACAAAATTATTGAGGTTAATTTCCCATGGGCCACTGTTGTTCTTAATAAGTCCACTAAGCCCAGAACCCATTGTACCTCATATTGAAAAAGCCTTAAATTAATTAATATTACTCAGAATACATCCTTTTCATTCATGAACTTAACTACTTACCTTATTTTCATTATGGGGACAAAATGGGTAGGCAGAGAAAAAATTATAGGGACTGCAATAACATAATGGAAGCTTGCTGCGAATTTCGTGCAGATCATGGATGGACAGAGAATAATAATTTAGTAGGGAATTTTGAGAAGCTGTTTTTGCCAAAGATCTCTGACATGGGACTGCCAAGAGTTTACATTTTTGATGGTCATGCCTCAGATATTTCCCTGGCACTTGCCACCAAGGCCAGAGAAAATGGGGTTGTGCTTCTCCGACTCTCATCTCACCTCAGCCACATCCTCCAGTCACAGTGTTTGGTGAAGACAAAAGTAGGGATACATCGATATGAAAATTCTGGGCCGATATCCGATATTCATATAACAAGATCCGCCGATACTAATACCAATATTATAGAACGAGAGCAGGTCATGTGCGTCATTCATATTTTGTTAAAGGTACAAGAGTTGAACAAATCGGCTGCTTAGTTAGATGCAATAAAAGCAGCACCATCAGACAGATATATCGATCAGAAATATTGGCCGTTTTAAAGCAATCAGCCAATAGCCGATATAGCAATGTTTTGCCATTTAGGCCTGATACTGATTGGTGGTTGATCGATCATTGCATCCCTAGGGAGGAAAGAAATGTGCTGCCTTTCCCGTGTTAGCAGGGACAAAATTTGAAAGGAGGAATTCCCTGCGAAACTAGATGTGCTTTCCACGGCTCTCAAGCCAGAGAACATCATCAGTGGCTTTGAGAGCACTGGACTATTCCCTGTGAGCCAGAACCGGGTGGACAGACAAGTGTCCACAAATCATGCTCCTTTTTCTGAAGCACCTATGCAGACTTCCACAGCCCCTACAGCCCGGCCCCAACTCCAATAACCAGCACACCAGCAGAGCAAACTGCCTGCAACAATTCCATGTGATGGAAATTAGCCTAAGATAATATAAAAATACAATTTTAATTGGTTTAATAATCTATAAAATGATAAGTGCTTAATCAATACAATTTGAATAATTTACTGTTAAAACTCTTGTGGGCTTATTTGGGACACGTGAGTTTAAATGTACTTTATAAGCCCACTCCGGACTTTTCATTTTTGCAATTAAATAAGTTAATTTAATTTAGTACATTTATGACAAAATCTACCACCACTGTTTAGATGAGAGATTAATCTTTAATACCCCCTTTATTGGGAAGCAATTCACATATCTATAAGAAAACATGTAAAATTTTTGGTGGGCTTAATTGGGTCACTTCCCCTACATAAAGCTTTTTTCCCCCCAAATCATAATATCATGTTGAAGCAAAACAGTTACAGCGCACTTTTCCTCAAACACATTCCCATGATAGATGTGATCCCAGGAAAACAAGCTGATGGGAAAATCAGAAATTTAATAGACGTTTAATTGTGAGACATACATTTTTCTGAGGTCAGAGACTCGACCTCCTGCCTTACACACTGTTTACACAGCCCCGTGCTATAAATAATATTTCAGATAAGGGGCACGGTGCTGGTGTATGTAGGCTCGTCACATTCATCTCCAACTAACACAGTGTTGGTGCTACAAAAGGAGAGATTTCGGGGAGGGGGTTCAGAAAGAAAAACATCCAGTTTAAATGGATCTTTTCCAATGTCCAAGGGTTTGCCTGATTTACAGAGAAAAATTGTGTAAGAACATGTAGACATGGTTTTGGTCTGAACAGTTTCAATTGAGCTTATCAGCACATGAGCCATCTCCTCCCGGGGACAATTAGCTCATTAATTAGGAGAGTTGGCCAGTTCTGCGCGCTGGAGATAAGACCAGGGTCATTCAGAGAGGCTGGGAACAGCATTGGAGATGGGGGTCTTCCTGGGACAATTCAAACACTATTGATAAAAACATACAGATGCAATCAGCACACATATTTTACATTTAAAATGTGTACACTTATAGATTTAAGTATATCAATATTGCATGTTTAAATTATACATTTAAAAACGATTCCAGGTTTTTATTGGCAAGATTTTTATTGATGTATTTATTTTGTAACTTAATTTTAAGGATGGCGCTGCTGCATTTGATTTGCACCAGCTTTCATTGCCTCGCCCTGGCTGCTTTGCGTGACGCTTCAAAAAACCTGAAAAAATCAACTCATTACTCTTATTTTATGGAGACAAAATAGAGACACAATGAATCATATTTAATGGAGTGGATTTACAGCTCTCCTACATGGCTGGCTACAGTACCATTGTGAAACTCAAACTTCAGTTCCCGCTCACAGCCCACTCTGGGTCCGATCCCACCCACAAAGCAGTGTTCGTTTCTTTGGGCTCTGCGTTTTGCGCTTCGCTCAGGCCTGACCAGGGTGCACATACAGCAGAAATGTCATGACACCGGTAAAACAGCTGCCTACCACGCTGAAACACTACGGTAAATCTGGAGTGTGGAGTCCGAGACCAACGTTGACTCCAGCTGGCTTTGGGTTTCAACTCCTGCCACTTCTACAGATATGCTGATGTGGAACATATTGATGAGACTTATGAGCAGTGATAGCAGCAGGCCTGACCCAATCTTTCAGTGATTCACAACTATCTAAACCTGAGCTGGATAGGTCCCTGGATTCGCCATGAGACCCTCGAAGAGACGGGCAGGGTGAGAAATGTTTGAGCTGCTTTAATGCCTACAACAGTCAACCTTCAATCCTTCTATCTCCCCCACACCTAAAGAAAACTGCACATCATTTTCAAATTTTCACATAAAATTATTCTACACTAAGCAAAGATAATGCAGGAGATACGAGTGCAAAAAGAAACTTCAAAGCCCAGGTACTATCCTTTATCTCAGACTGCTGTCCTCGCTGTAGGAGTTACATGCATTTTTCTGCCTTTGTTTGAGCCCTCATTTGGGAGCAGCCAACCTGAATCCTGTGTGACTGAGACCCTCTTCCCAACAGCAGGTGTGAAGAGGTGGTTACTGTGTCAGTAGTGCGGCTGAATTGAATTCCTACGGGGCTGTAGTGGGGGAAACAATTGTGTCAATGACAGTATCTACAGGGATAATCACAACAATCTCACTGTTGGGCCAAGACTGGAAGGACGGAGATGTGGGCTTCTCTACCCAGCTTCCCCTTTGAATCTGTACTAAAAAATATACATCAGTAGAGTGGGGGGGTATTCTGGAAACCTAAATGAAAGAGAACTGGTGTGGGGTGTAATGTTACGGTGTTACTTTCAAGAACCTTCAAGGTCAGCACTATGAAAGAAACTACGTGGAATAACGTCACACGTTATACGAACCGAGAACCTGGCTAGGACACGATGTGGCCACTTCTTATGAGGCCAATGTGAAAAAAAAAAAAACTGAGACATGGTAGAGAGGGGGTCGACAATAGTTTACCTCTCACTGTAGCAGAGAAAATGAACCGTGGGGGTATGTTTACGACAGGAAAAACCCACCGTAGGAACCTTTTATGGTTTAGCGAAAAAATGCGATGGCTTCACCGTATTTCCTTTGCGGGCTCTAGAAGGAACTACAAAAGAGTAACGGAGAAGAGACTGGCTAGGTGCCGACCAGGTGGACAACCAGCTGCTTTAGCACAGGTTCACAAAGAGGGGCTCAAAGTTCAGCTGGAAAGGCTAGGAGGTCCGATTTGCCAACTCAGCATTATCAAAAACATGAAAAACGAGATGGCCCCCTGAAGCTGCAATGTAAAAAGCTACAGATGGATAGGACCTACAAATGGTAAAAGTAGAACAGGAGCCTCCCTTTCATTTGGACAAAACCCCGAAACAAACCAAACACAAGGTAGAAAAAACAAGCACCACCCATTTCTTCACTAGACCCTTGAAAAAACAGCCTTTTATAACCCGTTGTTTCTCAATGAAACCCGTGGGTTGCGATGATGTAAGGTATGGTTACAGCGTTGTGTTCCTCGTGATTCACATAAAGGCCATTATATAAAAATATGTTTTACACTTTGTTTTACGGTTGTCTTGTGCCAGTGGTATCAAACAGAGAGAAAAGGAGGCAGATCTATTTTCACAGGCACCCGTAGTGTAAGCCGAGTGCAGACTGATTTCAGAACTCAATATCTTTACATTCGGGTGGAGATCACTGGTAAAACACACTCTCCAAGATAATAAAAGTCACTCCTGGTCCCTAGCTGTTGACCAGAGCGCCGGCCAAATAATAAAAATGCAATAAACAATCACTGGACATGAACACCCTGGAAAGGAAATCTGTAACCTTCGACATTTAATTAATTGCACCTATTGGTCACATAGATCCATCTAGTCCAAATCTACTATTCCCAAGCCAAGTCCAAGCCAAGTCTCACCCTGTTCAATAGACAGTAGACCTACTAATCTACTAACGAGATCTACTAATTCCATGAACGTTCAATGTCTAAACAGGAGATCCGATTCATTGAGGATGCCAAGCTATAAACTTAACAGTCTGATGTGTAGGATGCATTCCTGTAAGCCATAGCTCATACAGTACAACCTTACGTAGAGGAAAATGTTGTACAGTACATTTGCATTCAACAGATCACGCTGCATGAATTAAAAGTAAAGAAATGAAACAACAACAGCAACTTTATTTTAGTTATCCATAAAGTGGTGAATAATGCATGAAAGCACGATGGACTGTCATCTTGGGCTACTTTAATGAAAGCAATATCTGTCTCCGCTAAAAATGAATCATGAATAAAACATACATATCTCCTTAATTAAACTCAGAGGTAGCACTTATTCATTAGCAGACCAGCACCATACCACTGCCAAACATGGGAATGCATTTACTGATAAGATGATAATTTAATGCCAGGCTGAGGTACCTTTCAATTAAGGAAGCTGAAAACAAAACACAATTAATAAAATAACATACAATCTAAAGGTTTTGTAGCTGACCTCCTTTTTTAATCAAACATGCCTCTCTTGCCTTCTCATATTCAACAAATCCCTATTTCATTTGGTGTCGAATAAATCAAACCTGAACGAATAAACCAAGCCTTAAATAAAACAAATTGCTATGCAAGAATAAACACTTGGGGTAATACTACTGTCTCTCTCTCTCTCTCTCTCTCTCTCTCTCTCTCTCTCTCTCTCTCTTTCTCTCTCTCAGGATAAATCTATATATATATATTTTAAACCAGACTGTGCAGCCTGCTGAGAAAAGGGGTGCAGCACTGGAGTAAATACTTTACCACTGGAGTAAACACTTTACATGCGAGATTATTTATTTTATTTTCTCTCCAACTTTTACTAACTTCTGTTCCTCTCTCTTTCTCCCTCTCCCTCCATCCCTCGCTCTCTCTCTCCATAGCCTGTAACTGCAACCTCCACGCTCGCAGATGCCGATTCAACATGGAGCTGTACAAGCTGTCGGGCCGAAAGAGCGGCGGCGTCTGTCTGAACTGCCGGCACAACACCGCGGGCAGACACTGCCACTACTGCAAGGAGGGTTACTACCGCGACATGTCCAAGCCCATCACTCACAGAAAGGCCTGCAAAGGTACGTGGATGGTGGCCGTGGCCCCTGCCCAAGAGCCACGCCGAACAGCAGAGTTTTTACCTTTGTAAACTGCACTAGGGTCATGCTTTCAGGCTGCTGTTGAGCATACATTTTAAGGAGCTGATAAACTCACAATCCAGAAGCAGGGGGGAAAAAAAGTCTGTAGGCAATAAAGATCTAATCATGGGCATAATTCAGAGAGAACCGCTGTTCAGTATAAACTAATTTCCAGAAGATAAAACTCTCATCATAAGAAACTGAAGGTTATTTAAGGGGTTTAGATAAATCTTCTGTACCTCAACTTGCTAAACTGGCTTTTTGTTTTTTCCCGACTGATGCAAAACAAAACAGTTAATGAAATCCAAACACAGCACCTCATGTGACCCAAGAGCCCCGGCCCCTGTTCCCCCTCTGGTCCTCCTGTGACCCTGTCAGTCACACGGGCAGGACGGGGCTGTTTGACACCGAATTGTTTTAGAGTCCTCTGACAGGACAAGCAAAACAAACACTGGCGAGGTGTGAACTGATCCCCCGAGCGGGTCAGGCAGTGAATGGGATCAGGAGAAAGATCAAAACCTCGCCAGCTTCCCCCCTCCGCAGGTGTGCGTACACCACCAAATGGTGACGCCACATTCACTGGGATTAGCTCCGAGTGGGAACAAAGGGGGTCCTTTCTGTCCCGACCTGGCCACCACAGAGCCCCGGAGAAGATAAGAGAGGCTAAATCTCTGTGCAAATATGTGCGTTACACCTTGTCGTCGCGCACTACTGCCCGTGCCTTTCGACTTGTATCGCTCTGCCTGAGTTTCTTTTCCTTTGAAGGGCAGGGAGAAAACAAAATATTTAGTCAGCCGCATAGAAATTAAAGCCAATGACTTTCTGCTCCAAGTGAAAAAAGAAAGAAAGAAAGAAAGAAAGAAAGAAAAAAGAATCCAGACGCCCCTATCTCAAGAAACGTGTTTCCAATCCATTGTAGCCTGGGCTCATTAGCCCCCCAAATCTGTTTGAAACTAAGCTAAAGAAAGATATATGATCCTGTTTTGCCACCCTGGTCTAATTCTCTGTTATGTATGAGACTGAAGCGCACCACTATGCTGTTGGTCTTTTATTTAAAGGGGAAAATGAAAAGCCCAGTAAGAGATTTTATGAGACAAGCATGATAGAAAGTCTCCTGACAAATCATATTTAATACATCATAATAATAAATCACGATTATTAGAATAATAATAATAATAATAATAATAATAATAATAATAAAAATGTGGTCAGGAGAAATCTGTGAGGTGTTTTTTTATCATTGTTTGCCAAAATAAAATAAAAATGTAACATTAAGCAACATCCAAACATAAAAGCCTGTACTTCACATTGGTCCTCAGCCCCGGCAGCATTGTTTTAACCCCCCGACCACCCAGCAGTCTCCAACCATCAGTCCCCGTGTCCTGGAACTAACCGACTTCATTCCCTAACATCCGCAAGAGAATTGATTCTTTTAGCATCCGTGCCCCATTTTCATACTTCTCATTTATACAAGTACAACAACAAAAAGAGAGAAGTCTGCTGGTCAAGCCGTGCCTTTAGTTCTCGGGATGGATTAATGCCAGCGAGACGAGCCAAGTGTTGGGAGATTTTTATAATTAAAATAGTGGAGGAATAATATAGGGAATCCCTTGCGGCCGTGGACTTTTTAAAAATTATTTGCTCAACTTGGAATACAATAATTAATTGCTTGGTTTCTCAGTGGATTGGGACCGAGGCCTCGGAGGATTAGTAAAGGAAAGCTGAAACAGGGTCAACAAACAAAAGGAGGATTTGCAAATAGAATTTGTAGAACCTGGGGTAGTCATATCGAGTAAACTCTGAGTACTGAGCGAGACTAGCTGTCCATCAGCTTAGGCCTTTGAGTGTCTTTAGGCAGATTTCAGAACTACCAAAGTATATTTTTTTAATCACCCTAGGAATCTTCTACTTTTAATGACCCTGACATCCACGTCTCTATTTAGTAAGGCCTTGTGAGAGAAAAGTGACAGTTTAATGAGTGTTGTTAGTTGTTCCTTCTTGGTTTTATACAGTTGAAAGGGTTTATGTTTTTTTTTTTTCATAATCCTTCGGCTGAAGATCAATTTCCAGTAGGATTTTTTTGTTTTGTTTTGTTTTAGTTTGAGGGGAGAAACATATGCTTTAAATGAATGCCTCTCCACTGAGGTTTAAGAAAATTGAGCAAATATAATAATTTGAAATGCCTAAAACCAATTTCTTCATAATGACTGGCATGTTAATTGAAGATGGGTAAAGAGAGTGGGAAAAAATGCATTTTAACCAAACTTGAGCTCAGGGCAGAAATATGCAAGGAGAAACTTGGAATAGGAATAGCATTTCTAAAGAGCCGTGACTTTCCCGTTTCTGAAATTAGCGCAGACAAATCATCACCACCGACTCATTTTGCACCTCTGACATTCTGCTTTCCTTCGTCTTCTTCTCCTTCATCTTCATACACGAGTTGCCTCATAGTACGGCAATAGCTTTTCATGTGCAATCCAACTGACTGTTTTTCCGATTGTTACCAGAAACCATGTCTCACTTCAAAAATGTTATACATTTTTGGTAAAAGAGGTCAAAATACTTACAATAATTGCCTACTTTGTAACTGTTTGATCAGATTTGCTACCTGCATAATACTAGGCAGCTTATTGCAGTTGTTTTGCAATATTTGAAGGAATGCCTTACTGGTTTCTTTTATACTTCTGTTCTTGATATAGAACTTGTGCCTATTTATGTATTGGCACTAATGTAATTATTTGTTTACACCAAACTGAGTTTCTTAAAGACCCTAGTAAGACTGTTAGCAGTTAGAGCAAAGATGGGCCCCCCCCCCAATATCAGATATTAAATAGTAGATGGGAGTTGTGTTAGGGAGAGTATAGAAACCATACGGGACTTTCCTGACCTTTGCCCCAAGACAACCCGGCGTTTTATCTCCATCCAACACAGATTGTGTTAAAACACATGCCGCTGACCACAACTATTATAAGAATTAAATCCAGAGACAACACTTTCAAACTTTGGCAAAGAACCCTAGTGTCAATCGCTACATAACAAGACAATTATTTGCAACAGGCAGCATCCATTCACCTCGTCCAGAAATGGTAGGCGTATAAGGATTTATCTTGGACCTTCTACTCCAGTCATGGTTTCACTCTTACGGTTATACATTGGGTCTAGGAATGACAATCCCCTCGTGGCCTAATTCCTTGCATGCCATGGAGCAATTAGGTATCGAAACTGGAAAATAATAGTGAGTTTCCTCTGCAACGGGGACTTCCTGTCTTAATTCAGTCTGACTCCTCCGAATCCAGCATTAATTCACACTGAATTCAAAGTATAAACAGATTCCATCATCATTTACAACAGCGGCAGCTTACCTAAGCAGTTTTGTTAAATTTAATCCTGAAATTTGCCAGAGTTAAAACCCTAATGTAATTATAAGCAAACATTGTCCAAGTTATTCTATAGTATTCAATTACATCAAAACAGAGCTACAATAAAGAATCCGTTGCCGTTACCAAAAGGTGACAAATGATACAAAGCATGAATCTACGTTCAGCTTCCTTGCCAATTAAAACATTGTGAGGAATCAAGTCTAGGACTTAGTAGGGGCAAAGGATAAAAAGATATTAGCATGTCTTTATAACAAAAGGTTTTCCCCTCCGTTTAATGAGTTTACCACATGCCTTTTCCGGAATTTAAGAAAATATGACAAGCTGAAAGCTTCTGTAAGTTCCTACTTAACTTCGGGATGCGAAGGCACACATTATAGTTTAACAAAAGCCAGAGCAGAAATTGAACCGCAACTATGCAGTTTGCAGTCAAGAGATATACATTTATATAAAAAAATATATATAAATGCAAAATTGATTTCCAATTCTTAGCAGGCATTAAAACTTTTGCTGAGAATGTAATGCTGAGAAACATTACTGTCTGCAGGGGTTGCAAGGAATGCCTTTACATTAGGTTCCCTAAATTTACTACTGCATCCCTCATCAACTACAGCATAAACATCGATGGTACTATGCAGAACTCCATAATGTAATCTTCTGTTTCTTCCTCTCAATCCTCTCAAACCTTCAATCGCAAGCCAGCAATCTCTATACCCCTCAGTAATATTTATATAAAATGTTCTACTGTATTGAAAGCCGCACAGCACTGTGTATGTATTAGCTTGTTTGACCGGGAAATGAAAGCTACAGTTTGTACATAGTTGCAAGGCTTTAACTCATGGGTCTGCAGTCCAAAGCTCTTGTCTCAGTCTTATCTGAAGAGGAGTTGGGACAAAAAGCAACTCAGCATTGGGGGCTAGAAAGGGGCTCCCAGGACCAGTCTGCTAAAACAAGTGTGATGACTGTAGTACCAGTCACCTGTCCTCGGTGGGAGAAGATATCAGGATCATGTGTCTTTGATCCATTACTTTTCTGAAAAACACACTGCATTAAAGCCAATACTTCCAATTGATTGATTAAAACTGGCTTTCGGGAAAGTTGTTCTGCCCACAAATCACAGGCATTGCAGAAAGCGGTGAGATGTTTCCAGCATTCCTGCGATGAAGTAATCTCATTCCCACCCCGTTTTAGAAAGTCATTTGTTTTTTCTTCAGCAGACAATACTTGAGAAATAAAATGCTGAGTGGAAATAAGACAGCGGCTGAGAAAACCAAGCTATTTTAATCACATTGCAGGTTTAATGGATTGCTACATTTCTTTTAGTAGGCCTACATATGTCTTGCATTGTCACAGTAGGATTTTATTAACCACAAATAACACACTCTGGTTGGGGCTTTAAATCTTTGAGTTTTCATAATGATTTCTCTGTTTTTGTTTTTGATTTTCAAGAAGTATGTTACTTTAAGTGACTGTTTTCAATTTACCATGACACACATTTTTTGAATTATTTGCTCAATCGCCTGTTACACGTGAAATAAATAAATATCTTTATTTGTACTTTAAAGGGTCCGCTTGGGAAAACTGCATGAAGATTGCAAACCAGGGGACTAATCTTTGCATGCCACTATAACAAATAAATAGTATTGTTAGAATAATATTAATGTATAGCAGAAGGACAGAAAAGTCGCAATACCTAACGTAGCTGGTATGGAGCAACTTGTTTAATTACTTAAGATGAGACGTTTATGTCTAAATTTAATTCAGACATTCCTGAAGATCAGCCGAAACCCAATTAGAGCCCAGAACCTGCGACGACTTGGATCCGTCTCAAGAACCCAACAAATTATTCTACTGGTATCAGAAATGCACAATCCTAATGGGGGAAGAGGGTTCAAACTTCAAACACAAGCTTTATGGTAAACTTTTGGCAGAAGAGGAATTCTCACATTTAATGTGCAAAACTTCACTACGAACAGCTAAAACAGATTCCTTTGAAATCTGTTCCATAGTCCTATTAGTGGAGAACATTATTCAATCTTTATTTGATTGTCCTCATGCCAAGATCTTTTAAATTAGAAACTAGATTTGAACTGTTCAGCACGTCTGCCGAGACAAATCTAACAGATTGCAGAGTTGGAGAGGCAGTTCCTGAGGAAAGACCCACCTTCACAACTGTGCACAGACAACACAGATCAAACAGAATAACATTGTCTTACAGACCATACCTGAAAAATAAAACAAGTTAATCCTCCCCATAAACACTTAGTTAAACACACTACAGAATAAATTAAAATCACATGAAACCGATTTGCATTTTAAGAACACAGAACACACTTTCTCTTTATGCCAGTCTTTGTCAACATGCAGAGCAGAGAGAAGTTTGCCCACCTCATATCTCTAAATCGCAATCTACTGCAGACATGAAGTACAGCCACTTAAAAGTAAAGTGGACGTCCACTTAAAATCTCTCAAGTCTGTGGCTCCAATCATCTTATAAACCAATTCTACACTGATGCGCTAAACACCTTGATTTATTTGCGTGCTCAACCCACCCCACAGAGTTATTAGGCCGAGACTTTTATCAATGCTTACTTTCTGAAGTGTATTGTAACCTACCTGACAGACCTCTGAAATGACACATTACCTTTAGGACTTATTCAAACAGATACAATTAAGTCCGTACACAAGCTCTAATGAGGCTGAAAGCCCGGCCGGCCCACTGCACTCAAAAGCGCATAAAAGAGAGGAAATGAGAACGGTGACAGATCTGATAGATAAACCATTAATCACCACACACACTTTTAAGCGGGGAAGGCCGGCCTGATAAGGACTTAAAGGCCACTGATACGTCTACATTGACAGAGGAGATAAAGGAAACTGAGAGAGTTTTAATAAACGCTGCGAAGGGAAAGAAAAAACCTGCAAAGGTGATTAGCGGACTAATCATTCATAGCTAGGGAAGGATTTAAGAGAATTACTGCATCAACTACAACCAACAGCACATTTGGGAGAGACTGCCTGAAGTGATGAGAAACATTTCCCATATTTAGTGTTGTTGTTTTTTATCATTTGTCATTTCAAGCTTTCCACCAAATAGGCAGGATTTATGCAATATACAAGGACTTTCCTATTTCTTCTATGAATCTGGGGCACGTCATGTCTTTGGCAGATTACCCAGTACCTATCTCTCATTTTATAACAAATTACACAAACCACATGAGGTGCAGACATGTTTTAAGTCCTGATAAAAATATTAAAGAAGTTCCAGGAGGATCTGTAAAAAGTCAAGCAGCAAAAGAAAGTAATCTGACATTAACAAACGTATTATTCTTGAGGGATATTTCATAAAACGAAATGATAACAGAGCATCGACAAATGACTGGCACACAGAATAAACACACCCACACACACACAAAAACTGAAAAGATCAAATCACTGTGGAATTGCTTAATGACATCCTACTGCCCCGTATCACATACTAGCACAGTGAACCTGATCTTCATGCAATCAGACTTTCAAACTGCGTAATTCCTTAATTATGTCATACGGCATTTAAGAGTGACAAATGACAAAACACAGAGCTAAGGCACTGGACTGCGTGGATTTGTCCCATGGAGCTGTAGCTTGACATTACTGGTGCACAAGGGAGGCATGTAATGAAAATAAATAAAGAAATATGGAAGTACCCCACCCTCTGGTACATATTTCTTTAACTCTGGCAAAACATTACTTATAATTTTAGGATGCTGGATTCCTTAATAAAGAGAGCTGTTGAAAGATGAGAGAGGCAAAATAAACCCAAGACCAGAATTAGCCTGTGTTTTCCTTTTTTCCCTTCTTCTTCTCCCTCTTCTGTTGCTGTTTCTAATTAGAATGATGCTTTTGTATGTGCCGTGTTCCTCCCATTATTGTAATGAACTCTGTCTGGGTTCTGCAAACTGATACAACCAGACAAATGTGGAAAAAGGAAAAAAACAAATTGACAGATTTTCTGGTCGGCATTGGTCGGCTCAAGGCCACAGGAGACCCTGAAATTAGCAAGTGTAAATGCCTTAAATGTTGCTCAGCAAAACTGTCAAAATGTTAAGATTCCTTACCCTGTCAGGACAGTAATGTTTCAATATTATGTTCATTTTTTAAACAGACACATGCATATATATACACAGACACAGTACACATGTATACACATATGTAGGATTATACTAACACTTCTAAATGTAAACATATACAAGCCTTTCTGCATCCATTATATACCAATATAAGTCCCTTTTTTTGCATTTAAAACATGCCTTTTCCAAATGAGTATAACAGGTTGAATGGCCTCCTGTTTATAAACTTTATGTTCCTACATTTTTAAACGATGGCGGCCCTCCTATAAGAACCAATCCCCCTGTGATCCTGGTGTTTAAATCCCCTCCGCTCACTTCAGTGACACATTGATCGAAAGGGATTGATTCTTTTCTTTCTTAAAGTAAAAGTCAAACACCATTACACCACTGCAGAACAGGAGGACAGATCCGGTCTAATTCCTCCTGGCATTAGTGGAAACATTAGTCTGTGCACTTCGGGATGCTTTACCTGGGCGCTTTTGGGGATTTCACAGTAAGGATATTGAAAAGCCCCCGAGGGAAAGGCTTACAGCCGACAAAGGGCGGCCGTGTGGAGGCTACGCACATAACAATCATGTGTTGTGTTTTTAAAAAGGTGTAATTATCCTGCTGTGATACATTGGCTGTAAAGGCATTGTCCTGTTGTGAGTGAGTGTATACTGCACTGCAGCCTGCTCCACTTCTCTTCCTCCACTCTCGCACTGCTGCACTGTGCATTCTCTCGATGTTGCTGTTGTTGTGTATTTGTTGCTGGTAGAGTGTGGCCCTTTATGTGTATTTTTCTCTTACCTCTTCTCTTGTCTGTTCCTCACAGCATGCGACTGTCATCCGGTGGGGGCTGCTGGCAAAACCTGTAACCAAACCACAGGGCAATGTCCCTGTAAAGACGGTGTGACCGGGATCACATGCAACCGGTGTGCAAAAGGCTACCAGCAAAGCCGCTCTCCCATTGCCCCCTGCATAAGTATGTGGACCAGCCTTTCTTATTAGTACCAATTAACCTAGACTAACTAACCTTTGTAGTAAAATCACCTTGATCGTAATTCATATAACATAATAAAAACCCATTTCATATTTTTTCTACTCCACTGTTGTCACAAACTACGATTGATGTTATTAAAATCAAGGAGACACATGTTATCGCTTGCAGCATGTTGACAATTCATTTGGTTACCAGACCATGGTAATAAATGCCATGAACCCAAAAAACATACAGCCCATGCTAACTCAAGGCTGGGGGAGGAACAAAATTAAGCAGCTGAAGGTTTTGTTGGAAATCTAAATGAATAAAAGGCAATGCCTAAAGTGAGCAAATAAAGTCTAAATGAAAAGCACAGTAAATAAACTATGTGTGTGTGAGTGTTTAGAGCATAAATTAAACCTACAACCCTCCCTGGAATTGTATTACGTGTATTGTCCTGAGAGATTAATATATATATATATATATATATATATATAGGTGTGAAAGTTGGAGATATGGCTCACATTTCTCCTTAACCCTCTGAATAATCCATTGTACTTTTAAGTTCAATATTAAATGTAATATTTCACCTATGCCAAGTTCAATTTGAAGTAGGACTGAGTCAGTCCTCTTAATTTCTGGCTAAACCTTAGGTACAGTGAATCACAAGTCTAAGTGAGCTGATCCTGACCAATAGCATCACCTCGGACGAGCACTGGAGGTCTTTATCCCCAGGCACAAATTAATGAATGAATAAATACATACATACATAAATAGACTTTTCATTGTGGTTTGCAGTTCTACACGTTACTGGCCATAGCTTACTAGTAACGTAGTTTGAGGCACAGCTCAGGAACAGATATAAACACTGCTGAAGATGTCACCTGTGGACAGACTGCCATTAAGCTTCCCTCCATGCTCCAGGTCAGCCGTAAAGCTCAGCTCTGCAGATGGTCCTCTCCCCTCGCTTCGAATGGCCCACGTACCGTCACTTAAAATACAATAAAAACAGCTCTATTACCCTACATGAAACTGAGCAGACAAAATCACAACTTACGACATTTAAAGCCGAAACCTTTCAGAAGCACAGGCTCAGGAACCGGGACAGCACGCGATTGAGGACTTGCTAAATACATCACCTTTGACCTGGGTTAAGGGTGGGCATGTGTTTTGTCTCAAGACTTGATTCTCTTGTGCAATCCATTTATATGTCTGTCTTTATTTATTTATCCGTTTCATTTATTTCCTAATTTCCCCCATGCTGATTAACCCCTCGCTCTCCCACGCCGCCGTCTCTGCTACCTGCACGCCTCTCCTCGCACCTCTCTGACAAAGCCATGAGATGAATGTACTGTTGCCATGCTGTGCTGTTGGAGATGAAAGCGCGGCTCCATGCATGATCTCCCCGAATTTGTCAACGTCCCGACACCGTGAATACCAGAGAAGTGAAGGGCTGAAAAGAATCAAGTCTTTGGACAGAATCCCTGGGCCGATTTATTTGCCTTCTGTAGACATAACTAAGAAGAAGTGTGAAAGGACAAGCGAGATTAACATCCCAGATAATATCCCCCTGTAAAAACCTCCTCCACACCTCTATTGACACGATTCTGCTCACCATTACATTCTTTACTGCCAGGCTTTACTCTCTCGGCTACATGCTGTCCTCAGGTGATTACACACATGGTAAACAACCCCCTTCATTCATGTTTGCTTACTATTATACTATGAAAGTATCATTTATTTTGAATCCATTGCAATGTTCCTAACTTGGCTCCACACCGCCATAGATCACCCTTGAGTGGGGAGGACAGACGATCAGTACGTATCCCCCAATCCTGCCATCGATCCATTTCCGGTGTGTTTGGTGCTCAGCTGTCTTACTGTAGGAGAGAGGTTTCTGTAATGGCTTCTGTGGCGCAGCGAGTCAAATCAAACCGATATGAAAGCCATGGGCAGCACAGTCAACCCTGGGAGTCTCCAGCGAACAGCAAACAGGAGCAGACACACCACGCACTGTCATCAGCAACGGCCTTCCCAGACTCAACACTGTGATTCACACTGAACACTTGTTGCCCCAGTCCCGCGAGTCCCTGTCTCCTAGGTTGTCAAAATGCTTTGCAAATAATTACAATGTAGAAATAAACAAACCAAAAAACATGAGGTGGAGTAGTACAAAATAAAAAGTAATATTTCTACATTTAGCCTATGTGTAGCTTGACATTTAACCTCTTTTAAATCTTCATTATTATTACTTTTCCTTTGAAACAGAGATTCCAGTTGTGCCCCCAACAACAACAGCCAGTAGCACAGAGGAACCGGCAGGTAAGAGTTAAACAAATTAAATATATACATGAGAGAGAGAGAGAGAGAGAGAGAGAGAGAGAGAGAGAGTAGACAAATAATTCAGAAAACTGGAAATAAATGAATAAATGAACTAACAAACAAATAAATAAATTGCACAGCTCAAAATTTAGGAGTAAAGTCAGGGCTGCAATACATTCACTTTCATAATAGATTCACTTAATTGCCTAACAGGAGATTTACACCACAGCTTCATTCGAAATGCATAATTATAATCTTGTGGTTGCAGAGGAATTCAGATTGTGATTTATTTATTTGAACACAAGACTGGTGAGACGTGGTCAGGGCTGCTGAGGAGCTGGCAGCTGGAATAGCGCAGAGCTGCTCTGACGACACCGTGCATCTGAGACAACGCTCTGACACCCTCACAAGCGGCTCGTAAATTATGAATCAATTATCCACAGCCTTTGCTTGGGATTTCTTTAATCTTTACTTTCAACCAATTAATCGGTCTAACTGAATCGCAGTGGGGAGTCAACACGTAGTGGCTGACTTTTTTTATTTGTAATTTTCTAACATGATGTCTAGTTCTGATTGTCAGCCTGGGGACCGGGTCCAGGATAAAAGATTGATGATGCTAATTACATATTTATCTTTCCTCCATTTCCCTCTACAGTTCAGTTCAAATTAGGTAACTTTAGTTTGAAAGGAAGTGCAGTGCATAAAAATGTTGTCCTGAATCGCATTAATCACATTCATACTGTGCATTGGTTACCTGTTAACTGTAAATGTAGTATCTTCTCCCCACAAGCTGTGTTTCTGTTGTGAAACAACAGAATATATGTAAGTAATTAAACCCTATAAAGGCTCTGTCGCCTCGTCCTGCCCTTGCAGCTGTTGGTGCTCCTACTCCGCTGAGCAAACCTCGTCGTTTCTCTTCACACCTTCCATCGGACGGACACTGATGAGGGGCCTAATGTGGGATACAGTCCCCCCCCGATTAGCAGAGCCGTTTCTAGCACTGCTGACAAACTGGTTACCATCCTCGACAGGGTAGGGCTTAAGAGTCAACAAACAGTGCCAGGGTTAGACAGCGGTGACGTCACATCTCCTGTGCCCATTACGACTTTGGATTAAGTTTTACAATAAACACAAAAGAAAACACAAGAATGCAAGGAAGATCCCAAGAATGGAGAGGCCATTTGTCTTTCTGTGCTCACTGTGGGTGTTTTGTTACTGTAATATTAGTAGCTCATGGAGGTAGCCAGAACATTTATGTCATGTACACCATATATGCGCAGCGGCTTTCCAAATCTCTGCCAGGTCTGTGTAGTTTCTAAATCATAAACAATGACTACTCAACACATACAAATGAAATATTTTAACTGTTAGGTTTTCCTCTCGTGTTAAACAAAATTAATATTAGCTAACGATGTATTTCCCAGAACAGAGCTCTTTAATGCATTGACAAATAGCAGGACCGAAGCACCATATATTTTACACTGCAGGCTGTGTGACCATATAGATTTCAGTTGCATGTTATTATGGCTGACGGTTAATTGTGACACTCTTTCAATTCAGATCGAGTGGATTGTGTTTTATAACATTTTTATTAAAACGTCTTTGGACAAACGAAAACAAACTGAGCACAAGACTGAGCGCAGAGGGACATCAAATAGAAATTCTCAGGATAAAAAAAACAAAGAGAGCATAAATTGGTATTACTCTCAATACAGGAAGCAGGGATATAATTTACAATTTCTCTTTTGTTTTTGAGGGTGGTGGTGGTTGGGGGGTTTGCAGAAAATACCAAGCATACTACCCCTCCGAGGAATTCCAGCAGACTGAAAACAAGTGCAGCTGTTGAGAGAGAGTTGTGTGACTAGACTTCAATGTGAGAACTTCTCACACAGCTATGATAGATGGGGAGACTAGGGCAGCAACCCCTTGCTTTGATTTCCCTTTTTCTATGCATTCTTTCATCTCAACAAGCAATATCAGTAAAACTGGGCTTTCCAGGCGTATCACAATGTGCATGGCTTTACATACGCTATCTCTTATTATGCACGGACATTGTCCACCTATTGAGAGCATAGTCTGTGTTACTGTGCTTTGTAGTTTTCATTCTAAAACATGACAACCTCAGACTGCATTGCTCCTCTGCAGGCGCTACACGTGTGGCCTTGTCTTTTGCCTTAAATTAAACACTATTGTTTGAGTCGCTGGCATCTGATATGGCTGTGGAAAGATCAATACATTCCCACGGAGAATCTTCTCTCCACTGTCAAAGTCGAAAGTGTCTTCCCACCGCTTCCCAACACTCCTTTTCAAAGAACTCACTTGAAAAACTTCTTGCCTTCCCTCTGAAGGTAGTCATTAAATATTGCAAGAGTAGTTACCATGCCTAGCCCAGCACTAATTTAAGGCAATTCCCAGTTGCCTGTTTAAAACAATATAACAAATTCACAGCAATAATTAACACGGTTTGCTGTGAGGCATGCATCAGAGTAAGGTAGGTGTTTAAAACCCCCTGGGTGTAACTGCCCTGAATTACCATTTAACACCTGCCTTGGCACAACCACTTTCCCTCTGTATTAGCCAATTAGACACACAATTGGGGTAATAATACTTTGACAATATCCTAATTGTCCCTTTTACACCTCACACCTAACAACAACAAAACAACAGCTGGCACTATTCCAATATTTCTGTAAAATATATACATTTTACAACAATTAAATCATTATTTAAATACATACATAAATATATGCTTGGCAGTATGAAGATAATGAAACATAAATGAAAGATGGTTTGTGTGTGGCAATTAGGCTGTGAATTATTCGGATTATATGGGTATAATTCATGACAAACACTGTAACATTTACAATTACGGCATAGCTTTGGGAATGTACCGTGTAAAGTTAAGGTATGTCAAACTAGCGCGATGCTCAATATACTAAATAATTGCCAATAATAGTGACTATAGTGTGCAGGTCCCAATAACACAGGCCTTAAAGTTGAATTTAGCATTGGTTTGCATTCACGTCTCATTGACGTTAAACTACTTCGATAAACCAAGCAGAGCAAATATTTCTCTTTACAGTGATTTTTCCTCTTAATAAAAATAATATAGTATCCTGTAAGTAGTTACACACATATGAACCCATTTAAAATGCCTGTGCCTGCACGCCCGCTACAGTATAGCGAGAGAATCCGTTACTTAGTATCTATGAGTCACCGTTGTGCAATTATGAAAATATGTCGCTTTCAAAGCATTTTCTCAAAGATTCATGCATGATTAAATACTATAATCATCATCATCATCATCATAATAATTTAATAATATATAACCTGAAATGGTATGTCCCATCTCCAGTCACGAGTTACTCCGTTTGTATTTTATTCTTGGATTCCGAGACGTTTATATTTATTGCTAAGATGTCGTTATTTCTTAATAATGTCCGAGTTTGGACGTGGCGATGAGAGGCGCGTCGGGACGTTTGTGTCTTGTGTTGTGTGTCTATAGCAGCACTTACAGCATATTACACCCACCTGAGCGGCCCCGGGTACACGGGCGCCTGCTAATGAAGACAGACATACATCACAATAATGCGGCTACACGGCACGTCTCCGGACTAACGTCTCGTATTGATTGATCTGCTGAGCAGGTTATGCTGCCTTTCGCGATATAAAGCAGCGCTGTATCGTGGCGTTTCTCCATTTGTTAAAACTAACGTTAACATCATATTTCCGTCTATGTTTAATGTCATCTATTTAATTAGTTTAAACTATGTTAGTATTGTAATGTATACATATCGGCACACAAGGAAATTTGAAATGATTACAAATAAATATCTAGATAAGTCTGAAATGTGAAGAAAATAGATAGACAACAGACAGACAGACAGACAGACACATAGATGCCAGACCAGACAGGGCTGCCCAGATAGACCACCCAGGCGTAGTTTAACAAAGGCATTGTGTTTTAAAGACCATAATCCAGCTCTGGATAAATTGGTATTTTAAATAATATGATCTCATTCAATATTTCATTGGAAACAGATGTGATCTTATCAGCCCCCCCTTTCCTTTTTTATATTATTTGTCCTGCTGGAAGTGTAAAGCTGAGCACAGGGCACAGAGCCGCTAACCAGGGCGACGGGACCCGGGACCTGCTGTCCGGCCGGCGGGGCTCCACGGCACATCTGCGCGGCAGGTGCCTCTCCGGGCCGGCAGGGGATATTCATTTGTCTTCGGCTCGCTGTCCACCACCACATGGGCAGAAGAATGCATCGCACACACCTCTGCAAAACACAGCGCTGGAAGTCATTTGTCCCAGAAAAAACACACATTGTTCAGGGTCACGAATGCTGTGAAGACACACCCCGTGTTCACCATCTTGCCATTAAAAGACATTTCCTTGGGTGCGTGCATGCCTGCGTGTGTGGGACTGGGAATTATTATCCTTTTTTAAGTTACATATTTGAAGCACTTCGAGTTAGTGGTTTACACTTAGTTATTTAGACGAGTTTAGAAGTGCTCTAATTGTGAATTTATGCACTGCTAATTAAGGGACCCCTCTCAGGAAGAGGTGTGAATACAGCCCATTGTTCAGACTATGGGATGTGAGAATTGTTGTTATCTATTATAAAAGCACATCATTGTGTAATGCAGCTGTGCAAGCATAGGCCTACATATTTTATGTATTATTATTATTATTATTATTATTATTATTAGTTATTAGTAGTAGTAGTATAGGGCAGTGTTGGTATTAATATTTTACACTACTCCAATGTATTGTTTAGCACATTTATTACACTTTGTGATTTGCGGGAAATATTTCCACCCCCACGCGAGGTTTCCTGTCTTCTTGCTGGCAGCAAACAGTCCACTGACGTCACCGAAACGCTGTTTACATCACTTAATTCAATTTGGATAATGAGCATAATTAGAGTCTGATTTTACACATTATAGCCGCGGTATCTGCTGCAGGCATCCAGACACATCTTTAATGTCGCGTTTTAACGTTAAATGCAAATTGCTTGTTTGGGTTTTTGGCTTACTTTTAAAATATTTCTTCATTTGAATTCATTTTATTTTTGCTTAATTCTCATTGTCTGTGGGGGGGTGGGATCAAATTGATTTCTCTTTCTTTCTGTTGCCAATCTCTGCAGCTCCAGGCAAGAGCTTTAATCTAGTTACATGCTTTATTTGCTGCAATTTGTTTTTCAATCATTCTTGCTGAGACAGCCCTCCTGTGCGCTCGTTTGCACCTGATGATTGCGCCGTGTCTGTCGGAGAGCAATTGCAGTCGACTCTGGGAAAAGCATCAATAGGCATGAAATGAAACCAAAGCAGTATCGTTCTTACCTGAAGAGGTTTACACACGATAGTCTTTCTTCCACACACCCTTGCCACTGCTGCAATAGTAACATATATATCTCCTGGAGATTGTATTCACTTTGATTTGGTTTGCACTACAGTTATCAAACTCATATTAAAATTGTTCTAGTATATTTGCAATACGTCAGTTCTGCCAAAGCTTGGTGTAGCCCGTGAGAGGATGCAACATCACTGCTTTCCCTTTATTTATGTTTCCTGTAGCTACTTAACTGTTAATTAATTCAAAGTTAAAGACTAGTTACAAAGGTGACCAAAGCCACTGAATAATCAGCTAGGCACATCAATATCACATGCCAAACAAATGCATTTATTCCATTGGCTACCAGGATCTGTAATATACACTGTAATATAAGACTAATATACAGCCTAACTATTCACTTTTAATTTGTTAATCAACATATATATATATATATATATATATATATATATAGAGAGAGAGAGATAGAGATAGATATAGATAAGAATATATAGATATAGATAAAAAGAATATGTGACTCTCTCTCGCTATATATGTATGTATTTCTTACTTACTTTAGGCCGAAATGGGTCTACCGCCCTGCACTTGTGCAATGTCTGTGATGTCACAATTTTACAATTCCTCCGTCTCTCCTGGAAGACGAGTTGCAACCCCTCCGATGTATTTCTAGTGTATGTCTGGAATAAAAACAAAATCCACTTCCACTCGCTCAATGGACGACACAAAGACGACATTTGTACACATTGTGGGGGATTGGTTCTTAATGGGAATTTCAGATGCCGCTGCCCCAGTGGCGGAGCTGGTGTCCGGGGGGTTTGCTAATGGGAAACGAGAGTTATCAAAGGGAAGTATCATGACGGCATCAAAGGGGGTAGAGGAAAACAAAGCATTTCTTTCCCCCTTCTTCATTTACATGGAAATGAGGTGGAGTTGATATGGACTCCTCAGATTCATTTACTTTGGCTTCCCTTTTTTCCCCTCCACTATCCAGTGCTGATTTCGCGTTTACTAGTAATGTTTTCTCTCTCCTAGTTTTTTTCTTTTTTTGGTTGCATTTTTTCTCTTCTGCCCGTTCCCCCGGCAACCTCATTCACACAGAATATAAAAGAAAATAAAGGGCTGGCAGGACCTAGGGGTGGACAAAACAATGAAGTTTGTTCATATTCAGGCCATCTGAAAGGTCCTCTCCCTCTCCACCCCCCCATTCCCCAATCATCCTCCCACCCTCCCTCCCTCCTCACTAAAAAAGGGGGTTATTACAATGTGTGGGGAGAGAAAAGAGAGAGCAAGAGATATTCTGGCTCAAATTTGTGTCGGTCGAAGCAGGAGAAAAAGGAAACAAATGATTTTAATTTTCTGTTTGGCCTGGTGTCACACATTTCTGCTACAAAAGATCCCTGGCATCGTAACAACATGGCGGAGGCAATCAATAAAGTGTTTGGCGCCCCTGCCTGCGAGGTTAACACCAAGCAGTGTTTGTGGGATTATATCCATATGCAAAGTCATTTATCATAAATCTGTGAGGTGTTTGGCTGCGGCAGAAGGTGTTTCACTGGAGATCTGGAACAGACCTTGGCACTTTTCTTTGTGAAAGGCCGCAGAGCAATTTGGCTGGGCCGCAGCAAGGCATTTATGTGTTCACCGTAGTGGAGTGGACACCAAAAGGCTCCGCTGACACGTCATGGGCTACTAATTTCCTCTCTGACCTCCTTTTGTGTCCTGGTGACCTAGTCCCCCGAATCCCAATGCAATGAATGCCAAAGTTTGACACAGGCCGAGGTCGCGAGGGCCGAGGGGGTGGGGGGGTTGACAAGGAGAGCTCTATAGGGCTTAATCAGGTCCACAGTGGCAGTTTGACAGCAGGGGGAAATTTGTGTGGCTCTCAAAAGACCTGGGTGGCACAATAAGCAAGGCCCAGAGGTCTCATATTAGAGGCCGGGACAGCCGGCAGCCAGCGAAAGCATTTACCAGGCAAGAGGCCTTTGTGAAGGCTTTTCTATAGAAATGAAGGCATTCCTGAATGCCCTGTGAGCCCTATTAGACAACACAATTGAACCTGGCAGATGGGTATCACAAGCAGCAAAGGTATTCAGAGCCACGTAGTTGGAGTATTCTCTCTCTCTCTTTCTTTTTTTAGTTTTAACGGAGACTAATGTATGTTTTTCTTGTTCTTGTCCTCCTTCTCCTCCATCCTTCCTTCGGGTGCAGACTGCGATTCCTACTGCAAGGCGTCCAAAGGGAAACTGAAGATCAACATGAAGAAGTACTGCAAGAAAGACTACGGTGAGTAACAAATGCTCTGCAGAAGTCCGTGTCTGAAGTGAACAGGAGCTTCTAGGCAAAGATTCATAGGAAGCTGTTTGTCACATTTTCATAAATTGCAAAGCTGGGCAATTTCCCGTCAGTTTTGAAAGCTTAAAAGTAAAGAATGCCTGGGAAGGGAGGGAACAGAGAAAGGACTTAGCTACTCTGTGTTGATAGATGGTTCAGCAGGTATTTAAAGGGTACGTTTATCAAACTGACACCGAGACTTTAACACTTTTAGAAATCCCGTTTAAGAGGAGATCTGCATTTTCCTTTGTGTGCCAGCACTGTTGCAATTAATTACTAAAACCAACTTGTAATTAAAGAACGTTATGTTTTTTCAAACTTGGCAGACCACACTAGCATTATTTAATGTTGGATACAAAGCTTACACTTCCTTCCACTACTGCAAAAGTTGTTTGTTTGTGTTTTTTTGTGTTTTCTTTTTAAAGCAAAACACACACAGATAATAGAGATGCACATTTGTAAATGTCTTATAAAAATGGTATTATAGAGGGTAAACCATAGGCAGTGTTTAACCCTTTCAGGTGTCAAATCTGTTTATAACAATAACTTTCTATATTACTATATACGCTTACATAGGTGAGAAAATCAGTTGCCATAAAATGAAAACTTTTGCCTCATAAATAATGTGTCAGAGCACAGAACCTACAGTATGTAATGTAGCACCTTTTATTCCTCTTGTGTGTTTTTACTATTTAGTTCCATATGACCTATCGTGAAGTCATGATATACTACACACCGTATGGAAAATGTGCTTCAAATCGCTGTTACATGGAATAGAGTCTTCTGATCTCAGACACCTCTTCACATTAAAGCGTTCAATTTGGTTTCGAACGGGCCATTGAATCTTGGTGCACGGCTGCACAAACTCTCATATCTTCTCCCTGCGGACACACGTCTCTCAGTGTAGTGTGGAGAAAGGTGTGTCCCGTTACAGACGCGCCCCCAGGGACAGCCCGGCCGGTCTGCGCGATCCTCTGACTCAGGGCCGCGTGTGAGAGCGTGTCGGTTCCATCTCCCGCTGTTCTTCCCCCAAGACTTTCAAAACACACTTCAAAAAAGGTGGAAGCAAAAAAAAAAAAGACTCAAGAGCCGGTGCGGCGCTTCAGCGAGCCCCATTAAAGAACAGCCTCTCCGATGGCTGGGGTCTGAGCCAAGGCGTGCTGAGGATACCAATGTTATTGCTGGCCGCCCACGCAAAGATGTTCAAAGTGTCTCCACATGTTGAGCTCATTCCTGATATTCCACAGTCAGAAAGGCAGAAAGGTATTACTAGGCCCTGGGTGTGAGCCAGGATCCCGCTGGTGACGAGCATTTCCAGCACAGCTCGACAAGACCTCAGTGAAAGCTGTGACTCATTTGATTTTCTCCCCCCCTCAGGGGGTACATTGCTGGAACTTGGAAGCATCAGATGGCTGCACAAGGGCCCCCGCTGCTCCCTCTTACAGTCCTCCTCAATTACAAATTACAGGCAATTTCCTCTCTTCCCCCGAACCAATCCTGGCCGAGCTCCCTCACCGCCAGGGCTCGTTCGCATCGTCTCTCTTTCAGCCCGCGATCGTCAGGAGGTCTTTGTCGCTGACAGGGAAAGCCTCGCTCAGGATTAGATGGCAGGAGTGCAGGAGTGCAGGAGTAGGCCGCTGTCCGTCCTGCTGGGAGCGGTTCACGGACTGCCTCAAGGCCATGAAAGCCACCGCACTGTAATGTGCTTTGCCCCCATTAAGCCGAGGCAGCTTTATGTTTGATTATATCTTAAGTAGCATCAGAATGGTCAGACAAATATGGGAAGCGCTGCAGGCGGACGGCGGCTGGCACACTGTGGGGCGGGGAAGTCCATGAAAAAACATCTTAAGCACTGAAATCGAGACTTTCCTCTGGCTGCACTTTTGTTTATGCCGTTTTGTTTTGTTTTTGTACATTTTTGAGGTATTTTTTCTGTTCTTGAGGACCTACTTTAAGGATATTTGTAATGCTAGACATACTTTAATGGATAGTCTGGAGGTTTGAAGGAGTATAGATGAGTTACACTTGTGAGTTTGTTTTGCCCAGATACTGTTTGTCTGGTTGTCTGAAAAATCTTACTACTTTTGGCCAAAGTTTGGTGTCGATTTTGTATTTCATCCTTATGGATTACTTCCTTTGTGAGCAGAACACGGTGTTCTCAGTTTAAAAAGTTTAAAAGGCTAAAAGGTTGCCGTTTTAAAGAGCTTATAGTTTCTAATTTTTTGTACCATTCGGTGTAATTGTGTAAGTACAATCAAAAGATTAGGCCAATTTGCAATAGTGCGCCTTTTCAGACTCAACCATCGTAGTTAGTGGATTTTGGATCTAAAGCATCAACAGTGCAGTTTTCTTCTGCCTCATACAATTATCCCAATTGTATCTCAGTGGAGAGAAAATCATGGCTGAATTGTCTCATATTATCTTCAAATAAAAGAGAAGTGATTTTGATTAAAATTGGAGCTTCTCTCAGCGTCGTTTCTCTTTGACCGCTTGGTAAAGCAGGTGTAGCTTTTTGTTGCACTCAGGTCTTATTTGGTCTTGGGCCACAATTAGAAACTTTGAATCTTTAAATAACACATTTGCAGTCGCTTTTTGTTGTTGTGAATAATTTCAAAGAGCTGTTGTCCAAAGCCAATGAATGAACGCAATTTTGCAATCATTTTATTCTTTACCTATCCCATTAGGAAAGAGAATGCAATCGCAATTCATAGAGCACATTCTAGTGGTGATATTTAGGAACAACAGGAGGACAACAACTTTACAACCTGAAGGCAACTTGGTCACACATCAGCTTATCAGCAAACCTGTCTAGGTTTTACTTTGGATGAGTCTGAGCGATTTCATTTCTGAGCCACTGAGTCACTGTTTCACCTCTGTTTCTGTCTTTATTTTTTCGCCCATTCATTTTTCATTAGACTTCAGCTTCAGCATTTGCAAAAGCTATACTGAACACCGTCCGCCTCCATCAAAACAGGGAACCCCCGGCGCTGTAGCTTCTCAGGACTGACCTCACTGTCCAACACTGGATTCCCATAGAAATGACACTTGACAACGGCCAGTAAAAGACCAGGCACTCGTGAACACATCTGATTGGATCTCAATCCACTCCATTTCAGAGCAATGTTGCATACGGTTGCTGAAATCTAAGGGGAGGAATACTGATCATGTTTTACTGCCTGAGTTTACATGGATGATAACTTTAATTCCTTCGCCCACTGGGCTGACTTGAGAGAAGCAAAGCATCAATCATGCACTATAACAGCTGGCTCTCCTATAAAGATCCCCCTTCAGCAGCTCAGTGTCTGCTAATCACATGGCAAATCACCTTAAGTGTCATAAATAATGGAAGCTGAATGTCGCACGTGTGTCAGGGTTTCCAGCACTTTCATGGAGGATGCTGGCTTTGCTATAGTCTCCGATTACTCTGCCAGTGCCTTCTGTTTACAGCTGATCCCTTGCTGGAAAACGAGAGCGCTCAAAAATCATGTGGGATTGTCTCCTACTTCCTGCTACACTTCCCTTAAAATCAGCCCCATTTGAGTGAAATCCACTTAACTCCAGAGGAAAGCCATTTTCAGAGCACTTCTCATATCGCTTATGTTTCGTCTTGAATCTTTGATCAAAGCTCTCCATACCCACCAGCACAACAGCTAAAGTAAATGACGTAAAAACTTTTCTGCATGGTATTATTAGGACTCACACTTTTCAGTTTTATTGGGTGACCAAAATCCAGGCACCTGTAGTAAGAAATCTAAAATAAGCAACACTTCACGTGACCCTCACGTAGGGTATAGTGTCGTTAATTTTCAAAGACTGCAATAAGACTGGATATACTCCTCAAGGCAGTTATTACAGTTGAGTGCGTTGTTGGGTAAACCATTAATGTTTTAAAGAAATTACTTGTTGCTCAGGTGAACGTTGGGTCAAGCTTCCATGGTCACCCTATGTATATGTTACAGATGTATCTATGGAAGAAGTGCAGTGCAGCTACAGCCAAAATAGATTAATGATTATTTAAGAGATAAGAGGCCTGGGATTGTAGGGACAATCTTTACGGTTTATTTTTCTCCAAACAGAAGAGCATGGCTGGCTCTTGCTTTGTTTTGTCTGTCTGTGGCATCTTTGGGAAATACAATTATTTTATTGCATACATTCACTGCCTGAGCATTTTCCAATTCCAGCCACCACCCTTCCCAAAGCCCTTTGAATCGCAGTCCCCGGGGGAGTCTCGCCGATTCCTGGAGAACAGCGCAGTTTGGTCCCTCTGCCTTTATACCCGACTGTCTCGTATCCAACAGCTTTAAATCTGGTCTGTCAGCACACAGAACGCATCCAAACACAGACGAGCACATGCCAAGATGCAAATGTGTGACCCAAACACAACAATGTGCACACAAAGAACACAGAAGCATCGCATTAAAAGATGCACAAAATGTTCCCCCCAACAATTTTGGACATTTCCTTTTCTTTCAAGGTTTTTATTTGCTCTCCGCACGGTGTGTTCTGCTTTACATACATTTTATTACCTCAAAGTTCCAGGGCAAAGATTAGCAAGTGAGTCGGGCCCGTCTGTCTGTATATGGAGACGAGAGAGAAGAGGAGCCCCCCCCACCCCCCCGGAGTCCCTCGCCCCGTTACAGAGGAACCACCACAGACACATGACAGGTCTCGGCTCTAATTACAGGCAGACCACCCCCTTAGCATCGTGTCTGGTCCGCGGGCAGCGGGTATCGCTGAGGTGCTAATAACGTGCTTGAAAGCTGCGGCCGCTAGCGGTGGGCAAGTGTGAATTTATTAGTTGCCCAGGTCTTTTTAAACAGACAGGCCCAACATTAACAAGAGCTAACAGACGCGGGCGGCCTGGCTGCCACTGAACTCCGCCTGTGCACCACAAAGCAGGGGGCGCGGGGGAGGGTCTGCCGTTTCAAACGTGTTGATTCTGCTCCTGTGAAACATCCATGGAGTCGGGTCTGACAGCTGGTGACTGATTGCTACCAGGGAATAGAAACGCATAGCCGTATAATGTTTATATGGATTTTTAATTGTTTTTATTGTATTTATTTTTAGGAGGTCCGCGCTATGTAACTAAGGGGATGTGGTTTATAATCGGGGATATTCCAGCTTGACACACAGGGACCGATGTACAATGAATCAAAGGCTGTTGTGTTTGTGGATGCCTCGCGCCCTTATTAAAGAGGGGCTCACAATACGGTTTCAGAGCCGTGTCCGCTGGGGCGTGCGTAGCCCCGGCAGCAGCAGAGAGACGCTCACGCATGACTAAACAGAGGCCACGGAGGATCGACCGCAGATCAGTCGCATTAATTTAATAGTTAGAGGGGATGGAGGTGGGGGGCTACAGTGTTGTAATTAAATGTGTACTAATTTGATTATTCCCTTCTTTGCAAACGCGGAGGTCAGGGACAGCCCTGCGCCACGCAAAGGGAAACAGCAGGATCCTTGGCATTCATTTGCATAGTCTTTTTCTTTCTTTCTTTTTCTTTCTTTCCCTTCCCTCCTTCGCCTCATCTCTGCAGTTAGTCAATCCCCGGGTATTGACAGACCATATTGTCCACTATGAGAAAGCGGGGGCATTTTCATTTGTCAATGCCGCATTCATGGCCAATTTCCCCCACTTTCATGCCCTCCCCAAACACAGCCTGTAGAACAGTGACCTGAGAGGAGGGAGGCAGGAACCGCTGTGCCCCTGCCACTCAGTGTGTGTGTGTGTGTGTGTTTGCCAGGCAGTGTGTGCTGGCAAAAGTCACAAGGGCTCGGAAGTTGTTTTATAGCAATGTAGGACAAACACATAGATATGATTTTTTCCTCTCTCCGAGTTTTTTGCACAAGGATCATGTTCACAATAGACTTTATAAATGTCTCTATCATATCTGGCATTCTAGGCTGTTTATTTATGTATTTATCTTATGGAATGGCATCCCTGGATATGATTGAGATATTTTACTATTGTTCGATCTTATTCTTATCAATCTTCAGGTAAAATTATTTCAGTAATTTGCTATGATTTTCGCCTTCGATTACAGATTTGTTGAGAAGTGCTGAATGTACATACTCTTTTAGATGATTGTTTCCAAGGAGTCATGGAGTAGTTTATACTGATATATGTGTCTAAAACGAACAGTGTGTGAAGTTTGGCCATCACTGTTGTTTTAAAGGAGAAGGCTGGTAGCAGATCCTTTTAGTGCTTTTCTGTGATCCTGCAGGGTCCCCGCAGGGCCGCCGGCTCAGCTTCTGGCAGCGAAGGCTTTTCTGTAGCTGGGAAGACAAACAGTGTGCCCCCCCCTCTCCCTTTTTTCTTCCTAGACGAGCAAGTTGCCTTCAGCCCAAAGACACACTGTTTGTGAATGGCTGGCATCCGAGAGAGTTCTCAAACGATCCCCACAGGCCTCTTTTCTTTAGTAATTGCTGGCAATTTGCTCGCGCCGGGCCCACATGGTCATACTGGACATTTTTTCCGCAGTTATCCGGACAATGGACGCCGTTCGAAAGCACCAGTTTGCATTCATTGGAAAGAGCACTTCCTATGGCATTTCAGATAATGCCTCCATGACATATTTCTCAAACAATACCCTTATATCAACTCTCCCGCTCTGAAAGGCTGGCAGACGCGATTGAGATGCCCGTACGGCTCTGCGGCTTCCATTTCTCTCCTTGCATTCAAGCACTGAAATAAATGTGTGTGTGTGTGTTGTAGTGTTCAATACAGAAAGTTATTTAACCCTCTTTCTTGCCTCAGAAAGTTTCATTGCAGCACAGTTTTCCTTTTCTTTAGCCTGTCTTTTCACCACTGCTATTGAAGCTAAACAGAGTCACTTGGGCTGCTTTACACCCAATAATCGGTGCTGCAAGGATTTTCCTCATTGTGAAGTAATTAGCTTTGATGTGTTGGCCTGTATTAGAGTACAGTAGTTTAATGGAAAAATCAGCCCCCCCCTTCCTGTGAGGCACAGTGGTGGGCGACAACCCTGGCAGGAGTGCGATGCGTATGAAGTTAAAAGCTGATTAGCGCCATGTTGGTATTCTTCACATGAGATGCAGCTGAAAGTGCTGGAGGTTATAAATGTTCTCCTGCCTTTTCCGTCCATCTCTAAGATGGTGTTTCTGGGCTGCATTGAGCAGCTGGGGTCAGAGATTAGTAGAGATCCTGATTTTTCACATTCAGGTTTTCTAGGCTCCTAGTTTTGGCAGCTGCAATGTTCTTCACTAACTACTATTAACAAACATAGTTGAACAGCTATAAAACGAGGAATTCAAAGGTGTGAAGGAGTCCCCACAAGGAGATGCCGAATTCGCCGTACATTTTGCCTAAAAGCAAATATGAACAAATGCAGTGAGGAAAAAATAAGATCATCTTGTCCAGGAGGTAGAGCTGTCAAACTTCTCTATGTGCAAAAAACTGAAAAAACAAAACAATGAAAGTGGTATCTACTGGAGATGCTTTACAGCCTGGAAACAGAATGTGAATGGCTTCTGTTTGGCAACTCAGTCCGCTGTAAATTGCAGGAGAAATAAACACACCGGTTTTATAGCTCTCAACCTCAGAAGCACACCAGTGTTTATAGTCTTCGCGCCACGGGGCACTTTCTCAGCATTTTCATAATTTCTTTTAGTTCGTTACAAAAACAAAATAAAAATAATCTGATGTTTGGCAAAAACCTGCGGCTGTTTTCTTCTTTTTAACCTTCTTGTTTGAGGAAGGAAAAGCAGTTTCTAGGGTAACGTCCACGGCCGCAGTCAAACATTAGTCAGTTTTACTTGTCGGGGAGGTGTTCTTTGAAATGTACATAGCGGGCGCTGATTCCCTTGGCTGGGAAATCTATGGCAACTGTTGCCGTGATAATGAATATGCTGGTCTACAAAACAAGGAGAGGTCAGAGGTCGTGGCTGGAGGAAGGAAAGGGAAGTGTGGGGAGGACAGCGCAGGTCAGCGACTCAGATACAGTAAAATGCCAGAGACAATGGTTAACCTGTAAAACCCTTTAGTTGTACAAAAAAGCTTTTAAAACAGAGAATGTTATTATTAAATTCTAATTAATTCCGATTGTGTCTTCTTTTTGTTTGTGTATCTACAAAAACATGTTCTAGCATTACATTTGTAATATCAGATCCCTGAAGATGTACAATATATATGTTTTATTTACTGAACAGTGTGAATTTATATATGACATCACATACATAAATTCCCAAAGCAAACCCATGGAATTAGGGTGGAAATACGTCAAAATAAGTTGAAGAATATGATCCCAGAGAGCTTAAAACAATTAATCCACATCAGAGAGTGCGTAAGGAAAGATAAAACATGTATCCTCTCCGTCAACCACATACAGACAATGATATGTGCTGCCATTTTTAATACCATACTGATGTGTTTTCTCTCTCCCTCTCTGTATCTCCTCTTTCTCCCTGTATTTGGTGGTGGGGGGTTGCGGTTCCTCCCACAGCGGTGCAGGTGCACATCCTAAAGGCGGACAAGGCCGGGGAGTGGTGGAAGTTCACGGTGAACATCATCTCAGTGTACAAGCAAGGCGAGAACCGCATCCGCCGCGGGGACCAGTTCCTGTGGGTGCGCGCCAAGGACGTGGCCTGCAAGTGTCCCAAGATCAAGCCCGGGAAAAAATACCTGCTGCTGGGCAACGATGACGACTCCCCGGACCAGAGCGGGGTGGTGGCGGACAAGGGCAGCCTGGTGATCCAGTGGAGGGACACGTGGGCCCGGCGGCTCAGGAAGTTCCAGCAGAGGGAGAAGAAGGGCAAATGCAAGAAGGCCTAACGGGCGACGCGCTATTCCCAGTGAAAGAACATGGATGGGCGAGAGAAACAGAGAGAGGGAGGGAGAGCGAGATGGAGGGAGAGAGACTGTTGCTGCTTTTGAGTAGAAGCATGAAGAGAATATTAGGATGATTTTTTTGTTTTTGTTTTTTTAGGAACGTTGTGAAGGAGCTCACTTTGAATTTTTTTTTTCAATGTTTTTCCTTCAAGATTTTTTTATTTTTTGTGGATTTGCCGAGTTTGCACCTAATATTACAAGTATATAAAGTCTTTTGTATTTTTTTTTAATGTTTGCGTAACATTTCATTTTTTTTTTTTTTTTAAACAGACCATTGTAGTACAGCTATAAAAACCAAGCTACTGTATCCCTTTTCTGTCCCAAAAGCAGCGTGAATCCTTTTTTTTGGGGGCGGGCTTTGTTTATTTTTTTTAGCACAGCTGTCCAAGCGACAGGGGAGGCTGGTGGGAAGGAAAAGGGGGCGGAGCTGCTGACATTTTTCGGGTGACTGCCAGGTGCGAAGCCTGGACACAAGAAACTGTGTAACCGTACAACAAGGAAAGTGTTAACACTTTAGATGTATAGTACAACTAAGCTTTTGTTGTGGTTCCTGCATTCAGTATCAGAAAAAAAAGAAAAATTGAAAGTTTCACATATTCTGTATTGCTGTGGCCCGTAAGCCACCTGTAAACACTCTGTTGTGGAACTGCTCTTGCGGACAATACCTCAAAAATATTATAGTTCACTCTGTGATGAGATATTAAAGTGCCATAAGTGTATGTTTTGGGGGGGATCAACGGTTTAATGTGCAGAGTCTCAAGTTCAGGGGGAGGCCGCTACAGCCCCAACCTGCCTGGGGTGTCCGATTGAGATGTCCACACTGTATGTCCTAACCAATGTTCTAACAAGCTTTGCACGTGTTTTGTCGACCATGACAGCAATGCCCCGAGATCTATACTCAAACATATGACTTCCAGCTACCACTGGGATTGAGACCAGGCCTTCGTGGGGATGTGGAGAACTGGTTTAGCGTTTGGATAGGTGGCTCAAGATGCACTTATAACTTAATATTATGTATACATTACAGTGTTCCTCACCGATCTCGTGACTATTTGCCTGTGAGTAAATGTTTTCTTGTCTGTATATTACACTTTTGTTGCAGGAAAAGATAAGAAGATAAAAAGCAAAAACAGGAACACAAATCCATGCAGCTAGGCATTTTCTGTAGGTCGCTAAAGTAGTCAGGTAGGAATAAACTTAATCTGTAGGACACATGCACTCAGCACTATCTTTCTTTGGCAGATTGAGCTCAGTTTACTTTTCCAAACCGGCGCTGCTGTTTTTATTTTTTAATTTATTGTTTTACTTAATTCCCACCTGTAAGAAGATATTGGATTACTTGTGTGACCTCTTTCGGATATTCATACATTACTCTCCACAGACTACAACTATGTCCTACAGTTTACTTTTTATTTGTATAACTGGAACAAAGATCCATCTTCTAGACCCTCAACATCCATCCAAATCTATTAATAAGGTTAAAAACTAAATATTCAAACTTTAGTAATCAGAATAACATTTAAGAAGATAATCTGAAATATCTGTTTAAATAATCAAGATTCCTACCAATACTGGCAATGTCTCCAGAGAATTTAAGTCTTAAAAAGTATGAAACAGAATTAAAATTAGTAAATTAAACAACAAAAAGCTTTGTAAATGTCTCATGCAATCATTCTTCTGTGAACTAGGCTTACTGATATTTCCTTATTGTCATTCTTTCTGCAGGGCCCAAACATAACCAATAGATTGTCAAATGCAAATATAAAAACAAAACATAGCAAGACTCATTATATTAGAGGGATAACTTTTTATTCCCGAGTGCAGGTGGTCCCTAGAAAAGGTTTCAACATTAATCCATTCTTCTACAGGTGCGGAGGAAAATGATCAATAAACTGCCACTGACTGAACAATTAAAACCACTACAGACCCATTGTAGATTCTACAGTCAGAGTATAAATACATAAATAAAGGATTTGTGTTCTAAACCTATTACTGTTGCTTAGTCATATTAACGAGTATGAATTCATTTTCTTTCTTTTTGTAAAATAAATAAATACAGTAAATAAATCAATATGTGATAGATGTGTGCATTTTGGGGAAAAAAGGTGTGGAGGTTATTTGGTACTGAACTGAAGGGGGTTACGAGTTGTTAAAAATGTTATTTGTATAGTTAGTATTTTTTATGTAAAACTTAACTACATTATATATATATATATATATATATATATATATATAAATATTATTAACCGGAATTTAAAATATTGTAGATTGAAACAAAAGAATAGAAAGTATACTTTTTCTTTTGTTTTATTGATCCGACAGGACTGTAAACTCATGTTTATACAAAGGTGGCAGGCCTTGAAACTCTCTTGGCCTTTTTTAGAAATGAAAGCAGTCATGCATGCGGTACAGCGACAGCAGATTTCAATTCAGTCCACCGTCAATGCCAAACAAAATTGGGATTTATTTCCTGACAAGCACCTGACCACAGGCCTCAGTCCGTGCGCCTGAACGCAGGTAAAACGCTTCTATATTGTTGCTTCCATGCCGCAACCAGATAGCCAATCAAGAACATCCTGAACATTTTTAATTCAGTTTTGATATCTATTACCTAAGGAATAAACAGTATTCCTCCTCAGCAAAACACATATCACCCCTTTACCGGCGACCAACTCTAAATTTGTCACGTCTAAAGTTGTTTCTAATTGTTTTTTGTATAATGGTAATTCCTTCCAGATTACAGCACTGTTTGCTGCATAGATTCCATTCCCTGTGTGGGTAGCAGAGCACACACAGACATCAGCGTAATACATGTCTTCAAATGTTGCATCAGTTCAGATGGGACCGGGAGAATAGCACTCCTCAATACACAGAACAAAACACTCAAGAACACATTGCAGAATAATGGTTACCCTCCTGACGGGCTAAGCAGCCTATAAGACACACACGACTAACAGGCAGATTTTTGGGGACACGATGCACAGGGGTGTGCTTGCCAGTCTACATGTATGCCAAGGGAATCGCCACTGACCGTGTGCCTTTACAATATCATCATGCAGAGCAGGCGGAGCCTAGACAATGACCAACACTTCCAGTCTGTCCAGTACACATAACCACATTAATGAAACGACACCCCCTAAACATGCCTGCCTTCCATACACAATGCATGACTGCTTCACTATCAGAGAAAGGACATCGGATGGGATTGCAGCTAGTATTTTACAGGGGCTTCAGAAAGAGTTTGCTCTCAGAGGAGACAATAATAAAGATTAAAACAGAACAAGGTGTATTTCATTTAGAGGAGATTAAAGAAGTACATTTAAAAACAAGTGTTGAATGATCTAAAAGCAAGACACAAATTAAGATGCTTCATGTCTGCACATTAAATTATTTCCTGACTCTACTGAAGCAACAATATTCAGCAGGAATGACTGGGGTAAGATGGTGGTGCAGGAGAAAACAGTCCAGTGAGGTGAGGGTAGTACGATTCTTCAGTGTATGGAGCATTTCTTTTACACGTGTGCTTTGATGTCTCACAACGGTGAATATGTACTATTGTGATTCTACAGATTGGCATTCATTACAATACAAAATGTAACTGTACCCATGCTTTGCTAGGATTATAACCAAAACAGTATTTATACCACTGTCAAAACAACGGAGAAAGAAGCAAAGAAAGTCTCACGATTGGATCTCTGTTCCACGCAGACCTGTCGGACATTTAATTTTGTTCATACCTTTGGAATTGTAAATGTTGTTTAGTTGTGGCCATTGCATAATTCTGCAATGTTTCTCTACAATGCATACTAATATATTATGGTTATTATATATGGATATATTTAATGACACATGAAACATTGTGGGTTTTATTTTTTGTCTTTTTTTGGTGTTGTTTTCTGTTTTTTTTTTGTTTCATTTTGGTTCTTAGATGGCTGTGATTAAACCAGAAGGAATCTGTAACTACTGAGCACCAACCTGGTAGAACTTAATCCAGAATTCAGTTTAAATAAACTCCTGTAAACTTACCAATGTGTTTTTCTGTGTGAAGCTAAAGAGGCATTGTTTCTCGGTTGGGCTTTTATGCCGAGACTGTGCCGTACGTCTGGATTCAGGTGGGACTGAACTGCAGGCGTGTGCTCCAATTCACACACAAGTCAATGAATAACTTCAAAACCTCAGCCATAAAACTACCACCAATTACAGCTAATTGCGCACACTTCAACTTCTCCCGAGGGCGTTCGTCTACCCAACATGCCAAACATTCACTCCATACATACTGCTCAATTGCCGCCAATTGTTCAGACAATATAGTAGCCTGTACTCTGCAAAAGAGCTACACACACACAGACACAAAACAGCAACTTAATATACCAGGGAAACAACTGGACAGAACTGTTACTGCTTATATTGCTACAAAATGGAGAAAAGTTGTTGCATTATTTGAAAGTTAATTGAAGGTACTTCCAAGTGGTACTAATTATGCACATCCTAATTAATTACATTTACACCACTTACTGTAATCAGATTGACCCAGAGGAGGTTTACAATCTCATACTCACACTCTCATGGGTTCTCTGCCCATTCGCCCAGAGGTTCTGCTACAGAGGTCAAAGACGAAATATCAGAGGAGTATTTAAAATAGACCTGCCCTGTCAGCTTACTTTGAAAGACAACTAATCAAAATATGTAACTACACAAAAGAGCTACAAGTGCAAGTTATTCTGGGGGAAAACAATTAGTTACACCCAATACACAATAACTGCATTTCCTTTTAAGTCTCCAAAGCAAGTCGCCCTCCACTCCTTTCAAGGCGAAACTTGCTATATTGCGAGGTTTAAAGTAGTATTATGTCTCAGCAGAGTTCTGAGAACCACACATTCATTTCATATCTGACAAACACAACACAATAAGTATACACAGCTGTTTTGATGAAGCTTTCCATTTGGGCAGCAGCAAAAAAATAAAGATGTATTAAAGAAGCAAAGAGGCAAACAAAATGCCAGGATTTTTCAGAGAGAGACACAGTACCTCAGAAATGAGATCAATTTATCATCTTGCAGGAAAATAAAAAGTCAGAATGCAGCCATTTACATCTGACACAAACTGAGTCTGGGAAAAAGACAAACGGATTACAGACGCCAAGATTGTGTTACCGTTAAAGTAATTTATTAGAAATTACACGCATGGAACTGCTTCGATTCACAGTAAAGTAAAACAGTTAGTTAGTAACCCAGTATCATCATCATTCTTGGCTTAAATTATTCTATAAACATCATAAAATTCCATTTGCAACAGATAATAGTATATGACAACAGTAGTGTAAATATTTTCTGATATTGCTATATGAGTGGTATTAACAACCTGTTAGATCAACCATAACTAGCAGGATAATAATAATAATAATAATAATAATAATAATAATAATAATAATAATACAAAACAAGACCCAAAGAAAAACAGCACTAGTGGATGGTTGATGTAACTTTCTTTGCAATAGAATACTTTTTTACAGAAATGATCCTTAGAAAGTCAAAGATATGTGGACGAGCCGAAGCCCAAACACCCTGACAGTAGCTCTGTCCGGCAGCCTCGCGCCATCTTCATCGGCTGTTTGCACAGCTGCCACTTCCTTCGTTTTCACATATGAATCGAAAGGGGAAAAAAAAAAGAAGTACGGAGCAAAGAATAGAAGTGCACCCCCACCCCCCTCCCGGCGTCTTCGCTCCACAGCCAGCAATCAAACGGGACTCTGTGTAAATCTTCCCGGCGACTCTCATTAGCTAGTTGGCCACACAGCGACAACCACAATGGCAATTAGTAGCAGCACAATCACCACCAGCATTCCTGGAATAGGAAAACAAAAACAAAGGGATTAAAAGGGGGGTTAATGTTAAGTAAATAACTGGTTAGAAACCCCAGACGTGTTGTGGTGTCACTGGGATTACACAACGTATTGCTTTTTCAAAAGGGAGGAAGACAAATCCAATTCCCATGCCGCACAGCGGTTTCGCCTCCCGGTGTACAGCGCTGCGGATTTCACACAACACTCTCTGGCTCCCTGAACAGTGCCAGTACTCCGCCGGAATTCAAATGGTTTAATTTAACTCAACAAACAAACCAAACAAAAAAGAGAATATATCAGCAAAGGTATTGGGGGTATTAGACCAACTTTTATTGGAAGAGACCGTTGTCCACAATATCTCAATGTGTTCCGGCTATTGTAGCACCTTCCACAAAAGAGAAACACAAAAACACCTCAAAAGAGAACACAAACGTCAGCACAATCTGCTGAGGGGGACAGGAACGCGAGGGCGAAGCGGCACTGAAGACCGGTTCACAGCGCGCAGCTTCCTCGCTCGTCTTCACACTGCTGGTGAAGGAGGGCGATGGGGGGTGGGTGGCGAGACTAGCCTCAGGGGTTGGGGAGGAGGTGAGATTTAACTACTTGGTACAGTCCAATAAGGCGAAGGAGGCCCTCTGAAATGACGTATTCGTGGGAGCATTGTCTCATCCAAGCTCTGCTTAGTGATCCAGTGGAACAAGAATTTTGCTGTATTCATCACTTATCATCAAGTATTATCCATCCTGTCTGAGACTTTTTGTGGCTACATGTACACTCACAAAGAACTCATTAAAAACCTTGAAAAATGTAAATCAAGACCTCAGTCCACGTGTTCATGAATGACTCATAAACTGTCCACGAACAACTGAAGACATGACATACTTCGCCTGATGAATATATACAGAACAGTTTTAGCAAAAAATGGCAGTTCAGCAAAACAAAACTTAAAAACAATCTACAAAAAAACATACATATTTCAAAGTGTAAAGCGTGTAACAGAAAATATAAGTAGAGTAATGTGCTGTGGAGTTCAATAAACCTTGGATGACTGATGGCTCGTTCTAATGGACTCGGAGTTAATTCAGGCCTTGGTGAAGGGCGGCTTTGTTTCAAATTTCCTGTTGGCTCAACGGGTGATGAGGGATTTCTATAATGCTATTTTAGTAATAAAAAATAAAATAAAGAAAATAACCAAGTTGAGCAATCAAAATCTCAAATTTTCCTGGCTTTAAATAAACAACAACTTAGCTTAATTCTCAAAAATTGATGATAATTCTAGTACCCTAGAAGACAGTAGTGCACATTAAAATATCTGGTAAATTCTGCTAGTTTATTAATGCTCAGTATCTTAAGCATACATCAGACGTGGAAACCGAACCGTTGAAAGCCAGGCAGGACAGTCACACTCATGTCCCTAGCATCAACTGGCATAAAGCGCTCAACTCAAACAAGACCTCCAGCATCGAGCCTAGAAGCCTTTTTCACTGCCCCTGGAGCGTAGCAGAAGAATGTGGAGAAACTGTTCAAATCCCTATTGTCCAGATGCAACACAAAAAAAGCTATAAAAAGACAATTTCTTCTACATTGATCACACAATGTGGTCACTGTTATCTGTCAAGCCCAGTGTTAAATGCATGTTTTAGGGCATGCCAATATTTACTGTAAAGTATCCACTCCGCTCTCTGCCAGGAAGCCCATGGGAAACGAAGGGGGTTTCAAATCTGGCTACAATTCAAGTGGCATTTCAAAGTCAGCCAGGAACTCTGTCATAAATATGTCTTGTTTTGACAACTCCCCCTTCGACAAGAGAGAAAAGATCACCGGCTGCAGTGTAGGCAGCTATCGACTCGATAGTCACAGAGAGTGCGCTCAGATTGTGCCTCGTGCGGAGCGGTGTGTGCCATAACTGCCTACACAAACACACTGTAAGTCTTGGGTCTGTATCTGCGCTATATCAGTGGTTATTTGAAATGGTGTCATAACACTGTAGTATCTAACATAGAAACCACGCTGTTTCTTCTAGCTGGGATTAGGGTTCAAAGAACTGATTCTCCCAGATTCAGCGTAAAAGTCTAGGAACATGTGTTTCTTATGTCCATGTATAAAGATATGCATTTCACACAATGAGGAGCAGATTCCCTTGTCCAAATCCCAAAGCATTCAATCTCTGGATCTAAACAAACACTGGATAAATGGGGAGGGGACGAGGAGTAGGCTACCCTAGAAATCTGTATTTAAATTTAAACAACTTTTTAGATTGCTTACATTGCCCACAATTACCCACAACAGAGTACTGTGATTTTGCCACAATTCATAAAGCTCTAAAAATAACAGCTTTCCTCAAGTCGATACAGAACTTCAATTTTTAATTTTAATGTTTTCTTCTGCCCCCGCATTTCCAGCCTGAAACATTCTTGCCAGGAAACGGCACCATTTGTCACGTCACCTTCAGTCGACGTCTCTGGCCAGATCCACACTCGACGGGACGGATCAGATAGTGGAAATGTTTTCATAAGGTCACACTGATCCCATTAACTGTGAAGGCGGAATTATAAGGTAATGCTTTCCCCCCCATCGAACTTCAGACAAAGTCCTATTCCCCCAACCCCCTTTTCATTTCAACTGCAATGACTTCATGCTCCACGTGCAGGACTTTGATGGTTTTATTGACACATATTATACACTTTGAAGGGGATATGATACGTAGTTCACTTTGTCGTTTCAACCATATTTCTTTCTCCAAAGATCCCAGGCCTGCAGTGACCATGGAGGCTAATCCACACTACATCACAACAACTTCATTTCGCAGGCACACAAAAACCAGTATAGATGCAGCTCTTTTCATGGCCCAGCCATGAAGATTTCTTTCTTTTATATTCCTGGCATACATGGGCCTATAAAAAAAATAATCTATATCTAATTTTATTTTGACATTTCTACTCAAACTAGCAATTGTAAGAACAAATCACATAATGCTAACATAACAGCACGAGAGAACAAAACCGAATACGATTTGTAATGGTTTTAAGCCAATATCTGTTGAATGATTTTTCATTTTTTTAGGCATCTGTTTAAATATTTTTAACAAAACCTTCAGCATGTTGGTAAGAAATGCCAGTGATTCTTTGTCACCAGTGTCTTATACAAACCAGAGTCTAATACCAGAGTCTTATACAGACTAGAGTCTTATACAGACCAGTGTCTGATTGAGACACATCAAAGCATAGTCTCTTCTATGTCTTGTACTCTAGTCTGTGGCTTACTTGGTGATTTTGCTCTTCTTTTGCCGAATGCTTGCCTTCACCTCGCCAGGCACAGGAGAACTCAGTGAGCACTAATTCAAACAGCACTACTCCGTCTGGAAGGAATCTGGTGAAGATTTTAAGCTCATGCATCGCTGCAAATCTGAAAGCTGTCAGACAGTTTCAATTGTACAGAGTGGTCTCTGCTTGCTCAACTCTTGGTTTACACTACATTACAATATTATATATACATTTGCTTTCACGCATTGTCCCTTTTTAAGAAATCGCAGCCTCTCTCCGCCATGAGCCTGGCAGGAAGGTACCACACGTTGCTAATTGCTGGGTTCTGATGAAACGTGGGTTGGCGGGGCTTGGATGTGGTGCAGAAGAATCCACAGGCCTGGGTGGCATGCTGCCCTCGTTAAACAGGGTTTCTCAACCAGGCTGAGAAAGGAGGAGGCGGCTACTATAAGGGTTTAAAAAAAACAACCAAAAGAACATTTTTTAAGCATGATGCTAATGAGACAAACAAGAACGGGGCTGAAGTCACATTACTACGTCCTTGTGCAATAAAAGCCACAGGCAAATTCCATGTGCAGCACATATATTGACCCTAGCATCATCTTCACACACTTTATAATGTCTTCCCGGTCTCTCAGTGGAAAAACATGACTTGCATTTTAAAACCATAAAAAATATAATCAGAGTTTCCTTGTGGTTTTACTTGGACATATAAATTAAAACAGCAGCCGACCCTTCTGAGGTAACACGGGAGGTATTAATCCTCTGGAGCAATCACTCTTTGTGCCCATTATATTAGTAAGGGCCACTCTCACTGTGGAGGCACCAAATTCGAGGTTTTCATTTTCGTGTTGAAATCCACGGCCCTGGACAGGATTAAACACCCCTCTTCCCGCCTCCGGCTTTGGATTTCGTAGAACTGTCATCATCCTCCTAAGTAACTAAATAAGCTACTTCTGACCTGGCTTGTGTTGCCATCTGACAATAGTCACGTTCGCGGGCCAAGTAGATTAGGGCTCTCGGCATTCAGGGGCAGCACTGCCTCCCCAGTCTGCCTCAAAGTCAAAGTGACCACCCAGAGCTTGAGGGGGCAGGCGGGCCGCAAACGGGCCATTCAGTCGCCGGGCGCTTTAGTGCTTCAAGTCAGATTTGATGGAGAGAAGGGAAAGAGAAAAGAGAGGGAAAAAAGGCAGCAAAACGTGACCCCCCCACCCTTTCATTGTCCTCTGGCTCCACAAAAGACCCTTGTGGCCTTTAAGGAAAAGGTCAAGTTTTATGTTAACATGATCAGCTGTCATTTTACTAATTGTAATCCTGTTATGGCTGCCACAATAGCCATTTGCAAACCGATTCGACCACAATGGCAGCATTACTCCAATCTGAAGATGTAAGCTGCAGATTGGGGACCCTTTCTGAACGCCTACCTCCTCATAAATTCCTTCCTTTGAAAAATGTAGATGAACAGACAAGGTGCCACCTGTGTGCAAGGACAAAAATGCTAATTCCTCGTTAGGTGTGATTCAAGACAACATGAGTGACCTACCAACACAGTACTTTTATTATAAAGAATTTGAAGTCCTGGATAAATGGATTTCACAGGTTACGGGGAGAAGAGGATTTTGCGGAATTGAAGGAGATATTTTCCCAACATGACCGGCGGGGCAAAACAAGCAGAGTAACAACCTGTAAGCCTCTTGTCATTTTCCGGGCAACGCGGTTTCCCCAGGGGCGCCTCTCATCTTAGCCCTCAAACAAAATACCCGCAGGAAATAACTGCAAAATCTTTTTTTTTTGGTAACAAATCAATCCGAAATATTTTGCTGCTGTGAGCCGCCGTCGTCTCTTCTGAAACACTTGAGGTGGAAGCTCTTCTGAAGGCTTTTAAAGAGAGAAAAGAGGGACGAGAGCAAGACGGCCATAAAGACCCTCAGAGAATAAAGACGGGGGGTTTTCAGAGGCTTCCATTTCCCTCATTTAACCTGCCTGCGAACATGGGAATCATTACTCCCGGGCCGCCACAATTAACTCGCAAGCATCCCCCTTGAAAAGCCCAAACAATTCGGGGCCTACTTGAGATGCAAACAACCTGTGAGATTCCTCGCCGCAGGAGTGGCAAATGGAGGGATAAGTAGATTATTGGGCGAGAGGAGCTGCATTGAGCGGCCTTATGAGATGATTGAACCATGGGAAACTCACGCCACAAATCCCGGCCCCTTTGGTGCTCATTGATTTCGCGCCACGGGGCTAATCTGGTATCAGAAATCCCCCCTCTCTGAAGCTGGGGAAATGACTCTGTGAAAGAGACTTCATTTAACTTTTTAAAGACTGCCTCAACTTTTAATTTTGGTCAGGGCGAGCTTAAAGGCTATTAAAAAAGGTTAATCTAAGCCTGTTTTTGTCTCCAAGTTCAAAGCTCTTCTTTCACTGTAAACTATAAGCAATCGAGCCTTTTTTTTGTCCCCCATGCCAACCCCCCCTTCTCCTCCCCATACCCCCCTGAAAACCAGCATCACCACAATGCTGGAATTAAGGCGACGTTTCAGGCTGACTTTCTGTCAGCAGATGCAGATCTTGTTTGTGTTCGAGCAGAAAGAGCACAAAGGTTCAAACATACGCAGGAAAGAATTATACCCAGCAGATGGCTTATAAAACTATTTAAATTTAAAACAAATTGAACAGCAAACATTTTGAAACTTCATGGTAGATCCACCACAGACAGCTTATTACTCTGTTTTTAGAAGCTATTTTTCAACAGGACTATGAAGTCCATTAATACATGACAATTATGCTCCTGCTATGTTGTTTTTATTATTCAACGGAGCTCTATTATTCTGCCATCAGCTCCTTCTTCAGAAAGCTGCTAATTTAATCAGTTTCTAAGGCTTATTGCTTTATTAAATCATTGTATGTATGTATGTATGTATTTATTTATTTAATTGTCAGGCAGTCCCCACGGTCGTGAATTAGCGTTTTGTGTGTTGAAACACGTCTATATTATCACTAGAAACCCTTTACAACGAGCTTCTACTCTTAGGATACGAATGACCAACCAGCTATAGTTATGTAATGTCTCCCTCAGGACATAAGCACCTCTTGCCCCATATTTTCTAGGTGGAGGCCTCGTTTAACCCCAGGGGCGATTCAGATGACCAGATTAGGACACTGAGGAACAGGCTTTGAAAACACCCGAAAAGCATCTGAAATGACAGCGATATCTCAATGCTCGGGTGAGAGGTTTGTAGAGAAGAAAGGACAATGTTATGACTGACGAAAGGCAGCGTAAACACAGAGTAGAGAAGAGTTGGAGCAAAACAGCAGGACATGGAAATCGGTGCGGTGCATTGAGCTATACTGCGCGATATACAGTTTTATAGCAGCACACAGACTGGGCTGAATGGAACTGTCCTTCCCTTCGACACGTTGCGAATCGATTGTGCGACATCTTTAAAGTGGTATTGCACAGCCCCCCTTCCGTTTCTACACAGTCACGCTACCTCTCCGCTCACACACAATGTTTGCAAACTAGCGGTGCCTGTAGCCCGGAGATATGGGCCCTTTCTCTTCACAGAAGATGACCCCTGGCAAGTCCCAGGCTGCCCTTGTTCCTGTCTTCAGTTTGGCAACACAACACAATGGCAGTCTGCGTGTATACACTTTCCAGCCCCAGCCCCAGCCCCAGCCACCGAACTCCCACCCCCCCCACACCCCAATTCACACAGGGGCTGGAGTTCGGCACGTAATGGGACTTCCAGAAACAAAGGCTGAAGTTCCTTAATTAAGTCAAAACTGAAGGAAGGCCCTCACAAGGACCCTGCTTACACCTTCAGCGCTAGAGCCCACAGCTTCTCCGCTGGTAGGACCCTGTCCAAGATACAGCCCCCCCCCACCCTCCCCTTCACTAAACCTTAATGTATAATACCCACCAAGTTCGACACAGACCCTTCAGCATTTACCCCCCTCCCACTCCCACCTCTCTCTCTTTCCTTTTCTCTTTCTTTCTCAGTGCTCTTGTGCTTTAAAGGCTGTATTCCTGGCTTATTAAACAGGACAACAATGGCTCTTCTTGTGCGTCTTGGAGAAACCCCACTAGAGACTTTGAGATTCATCCCCCCAGTGCTCCCCCAAAGCCCAGAGAGGGCTATTTTGGCTGTTTTCATCTCATTAACATTTCCATACAGGATTAAAGAGCATATTATTAATTTATCTAAGTGTGGGCGCAAATCCCTGTCAGAGGACTGAGAGGTGTAAAAGTGTTTGCTTGTGTTTGGTTTCTTTCACATTCCATAACCCTGCACCCCCCCCTTCCGGCCTATGACCTAATTAATTATCACTGGAAGATGATTCTATACATTAGTGCTTTGAATTTTACATCACACAACTCCAGGAACAATTTAAGTGACTATGGAAATTGCTCAACAGTGGCGAGACTTCTCCTTCGTAAATAAATTATAGAAAAAAATTGCAACCTTTTTCACATCATTCTCATCTTGCATGCTAGCAGATAAAGTTGTACCTTATACCAGGATAGACATCCCTTAAGGCCACATGCTGCAACAGCCTGTGTACAGTGTGTGTATTAAGGATTAATAAAGACTTCTGACTAAACCAACATACTTAACTTGCTCTCAACAATAACGTACAGACACAGACAGCAATCTGTGATCTGAAATCCGAGGTAGAATCAAATCTGTTATAAAATTAAGTTTAAAAACAACAAAAAACACAGTGCTTCACCATCGATGACTTTCCCTTCTCATAGCAGTGGCGTATGCTCAGATAATGCCAATATTTGATGAAGCTATGGATGTGTTTTGGGGAATTAATGCAATTTTCAAAGATGCCTTACGATATGACGGCTCACCTTTGGGCTTAGCTAATGCAACAGACACCAATGTCTTAAAAAAGAAATGTATAATAATAATCAAACCGTTACTCAGTGGAGGAATTTGAATGTACCAAAAACATAAGACTAATTTCTGGTATGCACGATTTTGTTTTTTTGAGGGCAGACAAAGAAGTGTCAAATGAGCTTGGGGGAAAAACAGAAGGAAGGAAAAACAGTAAAAGGGAAAAAAAGCAGGGGTAGGGAGGGAGCAAAGAAGAAAGGGGAATTTTCCATTCACGCTGCCCCCCCCCCACCGAAAGAATACATTAATATCCTTAAGTGTTGGCACAGGCGAAAAATACTCATGGGACTAACAATGTGTGCAGTGACTCTAGGTCTGGGATCTTCAAATAAACCGTCCATGGCTGTCATGGGGACGAGGAAATGGAATTAACTGTTATATTAGCTGACCTTCATCTTGTTGTTCCTTCAGACCTGACTGCTTGAGCCCCGATCCCCTGTTACCAGGGTCCCCCGGCCAAACAATGCGGGCATTTCCCAGGCAATACTGCTGTGGGTTTACTGGGCAAATAAACCCGGGGCCTTGCAGCCTTCTCTCCCACATTCAGGGCCCTGTCCCCATCATTTTTCTTGTGCCTTTTCCCATAAAGCTGCTATGGAGTCAAAAAACAGTACTTTAAAACAAGAGTTAAGAGATTAAGAGGCCCAGTGTTTTTAAAGGAGGCTCGTTTCACCCTAGCCTCCACAAGTGCAGGACTGCAGCGCCGGCAGATATATGGAGAGCTTAATTGACTAACGAAAATATAGGTCTCACAGAAAAGTTTTCCTCGGCTGAAGTGGCATTTAAATCACAGTGCAGTGTTCCTCAGGCTCAATTGAGTAAGACAAATATCACTGAACTGCGATCTCTTCAGCCGGCACTGTAATACCTACATTATATACATTATTGTTTGTCAGAGTTCTTTGATTGTGGCATCCAAAGTACTTTAATCGAGGTTTTAATCAATATTAAGTCAGACAGACATAACAAAAACCCATCTGAGCTGTGCAGAGGTACGGGTATTCTCAGAGAACATAAAACATCCCTTTATGAAAAGTGGAAGTGAATTGCTGTTTACTGTAATGTGAGGAGGCCTGCCGACAGACTTGAAAAAGCCTTTTTCAAAAGAGCACGACAACATGATTTAGGCAGCACCTTAAAAACCTGGCACCATGCACAACTGATATCTAGTGCACATTTTCCATAACTTGAGAAACATCTCCCGTAAGCTCTCATAGGACAGCACCTAGATTCCAGTAAAAGATCAAACTCCATCCCATTTCACCGGAGCAGCTCCACAGAGGACAGGAATCATGTTTCGGCCCCTGAGTTCAAACACCCGCCTGGCATTTATATTCTCGGGCAAAAGGTCGTTTTCCAGGACAAATGGCATCAAACATATTTTTGCAGACACTATGCCAGCCCTTGAGATTTATTTTTCATTTTTCTGTTGTTGCTGTAATTACATTGCTAAAATGTGCTTGGCAATGCAGCGCCAGTATTCCTGGATGGCTAACAAGCTTCCCAGTTCTAACTATAGCTGTAATTGCCTTCGCCGAGGGATGACGGATGACCCTGGCAGAACTCTCTGGCCCTGGGAAGCCGGGTGAACCCGAGGTTTGGTCATTAAGCCCTCTCTCGGTCTCCCCACATCCACAAGGTGAAAACCGGCACCAGACCAGCTATTTGAACAGCCGCATATGCAAATCAAATTCCCATGTCTTTGTATACTTAATGTGGCTTCAAAAGATGTATGTTTAATGTATGTTTTCCCCTACAGAAAAAACATCCATTGTCTGTCCCCGCTGGATTTATTTACTTCTGATCCCTGTTTAGGTTGCACGATACGAGATGCCAAAACAGGTGCCCCCAAAGAAGAGAAAACCAAGTAAACCAGCGTTCCAGAAATAAAATGTGACGTATGATTTTCCATGAAGACTGTGAAGCAGGAAGATTTAATGCCATCAATAACAAATGACTATTAGTGGTTGTCCACCCGATTCGACAGGTATTTTCACCGGCAGCACGTAAAGGATCAACAAGACACAGTAACTGCAGACCCCCATTACAATGCAGACCCCTGCCTGACTTTTGCACACATCCCAGTACTGTCAAGAGAAACTGACCGGGAACACACCTTATTAATCTATTCCCAGGGCCACTGCGTTTTAAACGTTTTGTGTGGAGCGTAATTCACATTTCACATTTCCCATTGTGGGTTCCAATTAGGATGGATATTGAAATAAATAAATAAAAGCTCTGGGGCAGCAATGCCACCTTGTGGGCCAATTGGAAGAACAGAAGCTGAGTGACTGGTCGTGAGTTTGCTTCCTGTGTGCGGAGCTGTGATCTGATCCCTGGTACCTGGCTAACCTACTGTACACAAGGGACAAACTCAATGTGTGCCACCTGTCATCATGAGGCAACAGGCTGCCTTTTCACTAGTAGTCTTGTGGTAGGTATGGTACAGTCACTACACAAGGAACGATGAGATTTTGTCTTGAAAACAAACTGACTGCCTGTTTGAAGACAGAAGACATTTTGGAAGCGGCACAGAATAATCCGAGTGGAAGACCAAGCAATAACTTCCTACTGCTGTATTCTCAGTTGATTGGCCATGTGAAAACATGAAGAACTTCTTAATACGGTCTTTGCTTTGGATATACCACAAGCTGCTTTATGCCAATTGTGAACATGAACTTGATTCTAACTTGAGTCTGGTTTTAGCGCTATGGACGGACAGATCTGGCTCGCTTCATCGTATCCTGTTCGGCACACAATATTTCTCAGGCCTCTTGACGGGCTTATAGGAAAGCAGGTTATTAATTCAGAACAGATCAAAGGCACAGAGAATGTCATTAACTGTGAGAGACGAGGGAAAGGAGGACAGCGTACCACAGGAGGCAGCCTTTGTCTCCACAAGTTTAACCCTCTTCGTTTCGTTGCGAATCCTGTTGTCCGTTTTGTCCACCAAGTGCGTCAGGTCATCAATGATTTCTGGAAAGAAAGGAAAAACAAAAACATTCAATTATATTATTTTCTGTATAAAAAAGTTAGGAATTCATAAATGAAACTTGTTCCCTTCCTCTGTGGATTTTAAAATTTGAAATCTACATTCAGATCTTTCTGCAATAATTAAAAATAAAGTTGCACAGTTACAGTCTCTTTGTAACTGCAGCTGATGCACATATTATATTCTGAACTAATATCTTCTTTCTCTGCTCCGACACATGCACCTTCACATAGTAACACTCACAGGCTGAAACACATTCTGGTGCAGAAGACATAAGGTTACAAAGCTGTACATTTCTCCCAATGCAGATCTCAACATGGGAGACGTCAAGGAAAGCTCCCAATATAGTCTAAAATCATATTTTTATGTTAACAAAGGGCCAGCAAAGGGAATGTGCCAAACTGCAGCACTACGCCAGGACCAATGCATGGCTGCAGAACCCTTTGTTCTTCTCATACACATCCCAGATCGATCCTGGCTTGGCCCTTGTTTATACATATGAAATTGTGCAGCGACACTGTGGGGCCTGCCTCTTCTTAGAGCAGGGTTAGACTTGAGACGAGGCCAGCTCTGCGGAGTATAATTCATGCATGTCACAGAGAGCGGCGATGGGGTTGTGTGTCCGTCTGCATGTCAGACACAGCCATTACATTAGCCGGCACCTCACTGCACAGGCTGATGGGAAAACACGCCGGATTACACACAATCGCCCCGGCCCCATCGGTCAGCGGGCGGTTGGGGAAAATATCAGATGGCAGATATTAGGTGAATCTTTGAAGGGAGAGGGAGGCCGAATCAAAGGATGTCAATCTGTTACATTTCGAAAGAGCTCAATCTTGTCACTTACAAAATGGGGAGAAAGACATTAAAGGTCACAGATTTGCTTTAAACCTGCTCAGCCAAGGGGAAGCACAATAGGTATCCAGGCACCTGCCATCAGCAGAGACTCATTCTTGTATGTTTTTTTTTTTTAATTTAGACATTTCTGATGAATAACCTTTAACTTTGACAGCAAAAACTTTCAAAGATGGCATTTTAAGTTGGACGCAGCGGACAAAGAAATAAAACCAACATGTAGCGAGAAAAAGAGAACACACAACTTGCCAAGACTTTTTATCCTCTGCACCGGTATTTCCTGTTTAAAAATAATGATGCTTCACCTTTTCCTACTTAGCGTTTATTCATAGAGCCAGGGCTGATATTTCTGCTCGGGATTGTGCTTTGTCTTTCAGTAAAACGATCACATTGCAGGTGGCATGATCAAGCGACTCAACTGAATTTAATTAAGAAGAAACTAAGGTTAAAAGGAAAGAAAGCAAGAAAGTTATTTCTATTTCACATTATAACGGTAATTCCCACCAGCAGCTGTTTCATCCAGATGGTTATCCTGGAACTCTCATAGTTTTCTCTCTTTACATCAAAATAAATAAAAATCACTTGAGTAAAACATACCTGACACTTAAAACCTGTAGTTATGGGCACAGAAAGTGTTGGTTCGTGTACGGCTGACAAACTGCTCCCTCTGTTTATAAGGAACAGGCAGATGAAACTCACAACATAACAGCTTTGGTGATTATTGGGCATAATTGGGCAGTTCTAGTCATTTAAACTCATCTGGACAACAGGGAGATGGTGGGACACAGCGCTGTGAACTGTTGGACATCCAGGAAACGAGGTGTCATGGGACTCAGAATAAGGCGGCAATTTGAAACTAAAACAAATATAGAAATTACATCAAGAGAGGCCACAAGTCTAGTAGGCAGAAAAAAAGCAAGATAGGGTTCACCAAATAATTGTATGATTTTCTTTTTCTTTATTGGAAAAACAACCCCCTCCACACACCTCATAATTATAAACTTCCAAATGTGGTGGTTGGTCAGAAATATTAGCCTTTTTGCTTTAACTTACCAATCACAGTCAACACAAAAGAACAAAAGCTCGTTACTCATGAGGAATGTTCATGTTCAATACTCAGATATTGTCTAACCTTCAAGAACCACAACACACACACACAGCACCGTTTTCAGCTCTCTCATGCTTCCAGCTGTAACTGGAATGACAAGGGGCTGACAACTTGTGAGGCCCTATCACTCTTGTGTGCTTGGACAGACAGGAAGCTCGCACAATGCCCTGTCCAGCGCGAGTGCTAGTCATCTGATGTTTGCATCTGAAAAGAAAGACGTGTGCTGAAGGTTCCCATCACAACTTGGTTTCCCATCGTTGTCAAGGACAAAGCACGATAAACACGCTTGGGAAACGGACCCTTTCCTTTGCCAACAGTGACCAGACCTTCTAGAGAGAAAAAAACATGTTACAGAATAGGCTCCAGCCAGGGAAGGATTAACAAATTCTTACTTTGACAATATCATGCTGCCACAGTGGAGGCCACAGCAACACCAGAGCAAAGTCATATACAGAGCAGTATCTCTTCATAAAGTAACACGTCAAAGTACATCTTCTGCTTCCGGCACAAGGCAAATTAATAACTTGTCACGGAAATGTCTGGAAACCACGTACTCTGTTGGTGGTATAGCCTACATAACCACCCTCCCTCAGAAAATGAAACCAATATCTGTTACAACATATTTCTCAGACACAGAAGCTTAGACTTTTGTAAGTCGCCCTGGACAAGGGCGTCTGCTAAGAAATAAATAATAATAATAATAATAATAATAATAATAATAAACAAGTTCAGTCTTGGAATCCTCTCAGTTTATGGATAAGTGAGGTCAACTTTAAATGTGAAAACAATGACCGACTTCTGCAAAACAATAGTGAAGTCATACCATCACAGTTTATTTGTACTCCATAAAACTTAAATTAAAAAATACATTAAAAAAAAGGATAATAATCTGTGAGGCAGCTTTCATAGAGGATTAATTTGAAGTGTCTAGACTGAAGTCTTGAAGGCACAGCAATTTAACATCTGTCCTCTGAATATTTTTAAGTTTTCCTGAGGTTTTAGGCAGTCAAGTGTCCTAGGCTATAAACGAACAGCTCAGTAGAGAAAGCAATCTTCCCACAGCAGCAGCCAGAACGTTACATATATTAGTTTGAGTAAAATGTGTATTTTTGTAAGGACCAAACCTGAAAGTAGAGTAACATTTAATAATATTCTAATACTGAGCCACCTGCAGGTTTAATGTGTATAAACAGTGAAAGTGGAAATGAGATCATTGATGATTGTATTTCATTTCAAATAATTATTGCACTGAAAATGGAGGATTATCTTTCGTGTCACAAATCTTTATAATTGAACTTACAATCCTTAGTATGGTTTCTACCTAAATTCACATTAAGATAAATAGATTTGGGAAAACAAGATTCCTATACATAAGTAATGGGAAGGTATTATGAATAGTAATAAAACAGACTAGTACTCAGACTGAACCAAAACTGTAATGATGATAAGCTGAACAGATTCCAATACAACTGAAGATTGTGTTCCATCAAACTTGTCTTTAAAGCAAACAAAACAAAATCTGTGTAGATTACAGATGTTTCATTACAATTTCAATTTATCTTGCATTTGTGTAGCACGGAAATATCAATCAAAGGTCGGGAAATTTCTCACTCTTAAAACTCTAGGCAGAAGATCCTTTCCAAAGGAATGAGAGAATGGACACGGTGATCCAGTCCCTCCCCGATGCATTTGCCCCTCTGCCCAACACATTTCCCTCCAACTTAAACGCCAATAAATAAGAGAGGGGAGACAACGTCAGATTTCAGCGAGGTGTATTTATTATGGTTTGAAGGCAGCTTTATTTATCTAACTTTCTCCATGTGAAAGAGGACTGCATTTCGGGCCTCTCACACCTATTGGGAAGGGAAGCCTGTCCCTGGGTTTATCGCTGGGTTGGGAACAGGAGAGGTTAAAAAAAGACAGTGTACTGCGCTCTGAACGGCACGCTTATAGACATCTGATCAGTGCATACCGGTGTTCCCAAGACAGAGACACTCTCGCCTCAGGTGCTGAGGAAGCTGGCCACACAAAGAAAGGACACGCAAGCAAAACGAGATGAACTCGAGTGATTAGAAACAAATATCCTTGTGGGACAGTATTTTTCTGCACAAGAACAGTAAATAATTCATGAGTGCCTATAAGCCATGCAACAGCAAGTGTTGCAAGTGAGTTACTCATGAAACGTGACATGTCTAAAGCAGAGACGCCAACAGGATGCAGATGTTCTTCAAAATGAAGTCATGTTGGTCTTTTGTCCGTAACCACATATTTCAAAAGGCATATCTTGTCCTGGTCTATTACTTACGTTCTCTGGAGACTTTTTCAAAATAAAAAATGTTAGCTAACCAGTTGCTTCTCCATTACGGTACGAGCTGAACTTGATGAAGCCAGAATGAGATACACTATGCTCATAAACAGATGTTCCACTTTCAACTTTAAAATACCTATAATAAAGGAAGTTATTAATAGGATCACTGCCTATAGGAAGGGTGGCGCTAAATATTTGTGTCCTGTGGACTCTGCCAGTTTTCCTGCCTCAATCACGCCAAACCAGAAGATTCACTCTCCACAGGACTGGAGGGGAAAAACAATCCAAACTCTATTGAAAAGCTGTCATATACAGTCCTGAAACCTTGAACAATTAAAAGGTCAAATCTATTTTTCAGAGCTACCACTGGGGATACAGCTGGTTCCTGGATTCAATCTCTCCACAGGATTAAGGATACCAAGCAAATTATATAACAGATAATTATACCTTTTAATTTGTACCACTGTGATGTTTGGATAAGCAGGAGAAGACACCCGTTAACATGTTGTATTGTTTACATGGCATCTTTGGAAAAAGTAAGAAAAAATACAGAACAGTGCACATCGTATGAATGCTGTATGAGTTCCAGGTCTTTACCAAACCCCCAGGCCCACAGCCACCAAATAAAATGAAATCCAGCGCAGGAGAAAACTGCTGTATCTACAGTCAATTAGCATTTGACGTCAGTGGAGGAAGGAATGATTTATGAAACAGGAAGGACGTGTGCTTGACCGGAGTGCCTGGAGTGCCGTGCTCAGGTGTGTATCTTCCATAGGGTCGAGATCTGTCATCGGCATAGTTAGAAACAGACTTGTCCAAGCTGGGAGGGATTTCCGCTCTCGCTGTTCTCAGGATATAAAGCTGGGCACTGGGCCATCCTGGACCGCCAGGGGCATGTTACAGCAAGTGTGTCAGGGGTATCTGAGTGCCATACTTTGACACCATGGGTACGGCATGTCGAAAGTGTACTGTAGCCCTATGTACGCAACCTACACAGTAGATTGCCACAATTCATGTGAAGCAGTGAGAACAAGTTATCTGCATTAGGTTGGGACCCTAATCACTTGGATAATTCCTTGCAGAAATGACAATATACACTAAAAATATATATACACAAAAATAAAATATAGACATACCTCAATAAATGCAAACTACTAGCAAACTATCTGTGTTGCGCCTCCAAAACACTGTTTTCACCGCTTTGTCAAGATTTTTATAGACAGTGACACAACACTGGCTCCAGGTCACGCAGAATTAACAATTAGTGTTATTACAGGACCTGTTCCCATGGTCACCCTTCTGCCAGCGTTAATTTTGTTACACTTACTCAAATGATTTCTCAGGAGGATATTCGGGGGGGAGCTTGATACAGCCTTGCTTCAAGAACTGTTACTAATTGGCATACAGCAAGAACTCGGGCTGCCAATGAAAATACACCACTTCAGCGTTACTGGAACCTTGTTTGGCCCAGATGTGAGGAGATCACTTGATGATATAATACAGGCAATTACTATATTTACAAGAAGTCATGTTCCTCTACTGAAATTTCTGTCTCTTACTTTTAATTTTTACATATTGTACACACAGATTCCACCAAAGTTGAGATAATGAGATAAGAGCTTCTATGCTTCCTTTGAAAGTTCAGTAGTTTCAAAATACATATTTCCCAGTAAACTACAAGAGTATTAGAAGATAAAAAGCAAGATTTCCTGCTTAGTCAAATATTGGGCACATGATGCATAATGCATTTGGTTCAAACAAGCTTTGAACATAAGTAAAACATGCCATATTGTCTTTTTTTTTATTTGATTTATTTTTAAAATCCTAATTTCACAAATCTTAAACATACTTAACAAATGAGACCAAATATAGTTAATAAGCACACAATAATACTAATACTAACACTAATAATATGACTAATAATAAGGCACAAAGTAAAGTTCAGGCTTGCTTCCAGTTCAGTTTGCCAAATGTGCTGTATGTCACATACCTAATTTTTATTAAACTGAGATTTTGGCCTTTGCTATACCACTAGGGTCCCAGGGACAACTGCAGTTACAAAACTATTAATTATATTCCTTTGGCTCTTCATACATACAGCAACACATGCGTTTCTATGATGCAAGGGCAGCAATTCCAAAGATCCTTTGGTACACTTTCAGATTGCTTATATCATTCTCTGCTATGTGTGTTCTTGAAGCTTCACAGCAACTGCAGACCCATGTTCCTGACCACTGCGGGTTCCAATATTTATTCTGGTGTCAGGGTGCCAGACCTAGGAGGCTGGGTGTCAGCCAAGGTGAAACCCTGTGGTTTCTTTACAAAATGCCTGAGCAGTCCCCTCACAGAGACGCACCATGACAATTCTAACTGAGCGGCATCTACCCCTGAAAAAGGCAACTGGTTATAAAGCTTTTCATTAGCACATTTTACTGAAAAAAGTATTCTCCTTTTTGTCCAATGAGAAACAATGCCTGTGACTTTGAAACATACCTAACTGGGAAATGCTGAAATCACCGTATGGCAAAACTTACACTTTCCATTCCAGAGAGCATGACACCAATGCAACTCTGACTCCCTGACACATTGCCCCAGCACATTTTGTAATTTGTTTCAATTCACGTTTTTGAAAAGTTTAACTTACAAGGTTAAAAATAATAATTTTACATAAAGCCTGAGGTTAAATTACATTAATGGCCTGAGGTGTATGAAAAGCTGGCTGAATATGTTTAGCTGCAAACCTGAAGAGAAACCCCAGGTAGGAAAAGTTTCATCCTCTGCTGCACACGAGTTCTCATTCATTGATATTCCCCACCCGATCCCGGCTGCTGGGATTTGACCTTCCCCGTGTGTGCAGCACTTCCCTGGACTTTGTGATTAGATAAGAAACCAGGAGACTATAATCCTGCTTAGGCTCTCACATCTTTTTATTCCGATCAGAAGGACAAGGATTTTATAGCCAGGCTAGCTACACATAAACCCTGATACCGTCAAATAGCACAAACTTCATTTTTAACCCTCTGTGAACCTGTTATGCAGGCTGTAGTGAGAGCTTGAGAGAGATTGTTTTACTGATGGCCACAAACTGTCCTCTGTTACTAATGAGAGTGCAGGCATCATTGGCATAGACCAGCAAAAATAAACTAGCAAGGAAGTTTACTTTTCATTGATAGAAAGTAAAAATGGTAAAACCACCATGATTCTTCTTTGAATATGTGAAATGTAATTGTTTCGTGGCTGTGTAGATCTATATATAAATACATTGTGTATATATATATATATATATATATATATATATACCAAAATATTTATGTGAAGATCATGTGATAATTATTGATAATTAAAACATGAATGAAGTAAAAACAAAGGTCCAAAACCAGAGGGGAAAAAAAATCAGAGGAGTTTATCTGTTAGTAGTAAAGTTAGCAGAGTGTTAATGATTGACCTTTTTAAATAACATGTTCAGTTTAATAAGGCCCAAGTGGCTGTAAACCATCAATAATATTACAAACCCAGAGCACTCAAGAGCCAATAAATACGTGACTTTCATTGGGACAGGCGGATCAGTGGGGACTGATAAATGTAAGCCGGGGCTCCATATAAACTGCAGTTTGCCCTGCCTGCGGTGCCGATGAAAGGAATCCCAGGCTAAATGGATTGGGCTGACGAGGCAGAGAAGTAAACCTTCCCCCTGACCTCAGAGGAGGTTACTGCTGTCGGGGGATAAGTGATGGGGCAACACCACCCTCCATTTGCCAAGCTCTCCTCCCTCACCAGGACCCACGGTGGAACCTCTAATGCATCTCCTTAAAGCATCTGTTCCTTAGAAGTGTCTCTGAACACAAGAACAAATTAGTTCCACCACTGGGAGGGTTCAGGCTAGCATCTCGAAGGCTAATGCCTGCGTGGTCCCCAGGGACTAATTGAGGAGTCAATATTCCACAGTTATTCAAGTATTAATAGCTTGCTCTAATTTATTGCTGAGGACTTCTTGCGGGAAGAGGATTTCTTCACGTTTAAAAGACCACTTCAAAGACAAAGACCCCCAACACCTACTCCATTCTTCCTTATGTCACTGGGCAGACGGGAACTGGGCTGCATTAGCTCAAAGATGGCAAAGATCAGGGATTTTAACTGTGGAACGAAAGGAGAGGGAAAAAAGGTTTGCTTAACTTCCAGTAGACTCTGTGAACTGGGGACTTCAAAGTGGCAAGGCATCGGAGCCCTGAAGCCCGGCGTCTCAAAGGTACAGCATTAAAGAATCACGCGCCACAAAGCCATGATGAAGTGGTTTCACTGGTGAACGTTTCGGGTTTGGCAGAGATACAATCCCTCAAGCTCCCTGTATTCTGCACTGTGAAAGATGCGAGCATTACGGGAGGGTTACAGAGGGTCAGTTGGACCCGGTCCTTCAACGTCTTCTTGGGTTTGTTTCTTTAAGTTGAAAGCAGGACCTCTGTTTAACAAATAACTGTCAAAAACTAGGGATCTTGGAAAAGAGGTCTTGTTTTGAACTTTCTGAAATTAATCTGTGATGTCTAAGAGCTTAAAATAAATGTTTAAACGCAATGACTCAGACACACAGTAAAAACAATAATAAAAGAAACTATCAACTCTCAATCCAGTAGCAGTAGCTAACAACCTCATGTGGCCAAGCTACACTCAACAATAACTTCACAAGTACACAAGGAAGCCAGCAGAGGCGCAGTAATTCGGTTTGTGATGCTCTGGACAGTGAGACACACAGAGAGAAGAGTGACGTTCAACCCCTTTCAACACCATTCATAGAGACATTTAACTCCAGGGCAATGACCCAGACTGCCAGTACTGGAGAGAAACAGCCCTGTTGGCTCTCAAAGAGCAAGAGTCACTATCATACACACACAGTGCTTATGACTTTACAATTACAAACTGATCTTTGGCAAAAAAAACACTTGGATGAGTAGGTAAAGAGTTAAAATGCTTGAAGCTGCTGGTCTCACAGTCACACCGAAGACCTACAACTGTGAATAATGCCCAATTCCGTGTATATCAAGACTTTTGTTACTTATATTCCTACATATGATTGAACTTAATCCTGATTTATTATCCACTGCAAAGTGTATATAAAGCTGTACTTAATGGAAGACTGTAAAACCAGGATATAAAATCAAGACGTCCCTATGTATGAAGTGGCTGACTTCTCCTTTATTCCACCGAAAACAGCAAAAAAGCATCTATAAAATCTATGAGAAATTTAGTTAACAGGGGCTAACTTAATAAATAAACAAAGCATTGCATCGTAATGAAGAATGAGATGTGGTTTGCAATGCTCAGCCTTAAACACAGAAAATGAGGCCGTGGCCGTGCCAGAGAGCACGAAACACGCACAGAACGTCACTGTGGTGTGACCTGCCAGAGAGAGTTTTCCTAATTCTGCGGGAAAGAAGCCCCCTGGCAAACATCTTGTGGACTACAATACAATGTGGACAAACATGTCCCATGATTGTTGTGGTGCTTCGCTAAGGATGACTGACTGGGCTTTTGGAAAAGACTCAGTCAGCTCACAAGACAGAGTGGAAGGGCAGTGGGAAGTGGGACTGCTCTCATAGAAAATATGTGCACCGATAAATATTCATAATAATCATCATAATTATCATAATAAAAGTAATTTATGACATAGTCCACTTATAAACAGTGGTGTATGTCAAACCTCCTATATATTACTGCCAAGGCGCCTGCTGGATCAGTAAATATTAGGATGTGATGAGATTCATGATTAGAAACAATGGTGGCTTTATTTACACTTCTTTGGGTGCTTGGAAACCTGAAATGAAAGCAAAGGGAATTCCTGCAAAGTGTTACGTAGTTCACCAGGTTCCTTGCTTGATTACTCTGCATGATTTCTTGACATTGCTCAATAACCACACACACACGTCTGATAAGGACATGCCACAAATCGCTTTATAAACATGATTTGCTATTTTAGGGTTGATAACTTGCAAAATTCTGTATTTATATGCAAATGAAAAATAAATGCCTTTCAGCCAAAATAATTTCAGATGATCTCAAGTGCAACCCTCACCGGAGTGATGTCCAGACATCTGGCATCAGTAGGTCACCAAACTGAGAGAAAAACAGATTCCTGGCCATTCTGAGAAATCAATTGCTTTAATTTGTATGTCAAAAACTCAAACAGAAGACAAGTAGGACTAGAGGAGTGCTGCTGCTCCTGGGGACATCCAGAGCAATGTCTGAGAAACATCCAAACACAGAGAGCACAAGTGCTAATTTGCATTAAAAGAAGATCTGATCCTACATGTTAATCTTTTATTTTGACTTTCCTTGACATTAATGATTAAATTAATTTCTGATCTTCAAGCAGAATGATTAGCTAACAGACCTTGTCAAGTGTGGTCTGTAAGGCAGCACCAGCAATTGCCAATGAGTAATACCTGGAGGATGTCCAAACATCCAGTCAAAATGCGCTGCTGCCTGCTTCTAATTAGGGCATCTGACTCCACATTACAACTACCGCGGCGAACGCAGGCCTCCGGCTCCGTGTCGGGCATCTGTATTGTTTTTCTCTGTTTTTTTCTTTTTGAGCATCTTAACTCCCAGCATTCGGTTTCCCATCATAATCTTGAGAATTAACTCCATTAAGTGCTATTTTGGAAGCTGAAGTTTTATCATTACATCAGCTATTTTAATACAAAAGCAACTGAAAGTTGAAATACAGAAGATTAGTTCAATGGCAAGATGTTGTGGACACACATTTACACATCTTGTTTGTAGTGTCTTTGCATTCAAATGAACTTGACTAAAACAGCAAATAATTGGATAACCATGACATGTCTTTCTCCAAAGTAGTTTCTAGTGCATTATCATCTCCTTAAATACTGGAAGGTTAGGAGTTCAAAAGACGACAAGGTTTACATGGTGTAGCAAGATTTGTGCTGCATAACAACCATGCTGTAAGGCAGGTGCAGCAAAAGTGCTGAAGTGTGTACTTCCTATTGCAATCATAATTTCACATTTCAACTTCCTACAGATGGCACACCATTAGTTAGACGTAAGCTGGAATCCAGTGATTCGCCCAGGTGGATTTATTCACAAAACACAAGGCACAAAAAAAATTCATGGGCTGCGTGGCGGAACACCACAGAACATCTACAGCAAGGAAGGGTAGATCGACAGAAGGAAACGAACAAGGACGTCAATGAATTGAGAATACAACGAGGCAGTCTAGGCCCATCCCAGCCGAGGAATCACACCGAGGTCTGGGAAAGGCTGTTTGTAGCGAGCCTTTTACAGCCAATAAAAATGTTTGGGTACGGGGCGCTTGAATCAGCATAGCAGCAGCACTTGAGTTGCGGTTTCTTTTACGAGAGATTTCACTTTTTCCGACAGCGTTTATTAGCCCTCCTGTGGTTTAAGAGACTGAACTCCTCAACCTCACACACCTGACTTAAGATGGATGTACCCTGGGAGCACAATCACAAAGGACACCAGAAGGAACCCAGGTAGAAGACCGGCACACTAAACAACCGTTCCAGCTACAACTTCAACACTGTCTCCTTACATATTAGAACTGATCAAATAAATGCTTGTCAGCTGCCAAAGTTATCTACAATGGGGATGAACACAGTATTACTACCATTGTTTTTGTTACTGTTGTTTTGATTTCGTCAGAAATGTATTTATCTGTATTTGGCCCAAGTTAAGAAAATCAAGCTTTATTTACATAAATGTGTGTTTCTTGTTTCTGTTATTAAGCACTGATTGTGATCATTTTACATCTCCTAGAGTGCCCCCTTGTGGACAGAGCTTAAGTGATATTGCTGGTCTACTAACAGTTATTTAGTACAAATCCTCCTTCTGATGCTAATCTTTTATACCAAAACTTAATCGTCTGAGACTAGAGGGATTGGTTTGGGTGAAACTCTGACCAGTGCTGAAATAAATAAGACACTGCATTACTGTTACATAGAGGAAGACAACACCTTTATGAAAACCACATACTATAGAAGTATGTTTTGTTGTCGTTACTCTTTTGTTACAACAGGAGAATAAAAACCCGGACTTAGTTGACGACGTGACTCCATGACTGACAGGGAAGACAAAGCTCTCAGCCAGGAATGGGAAATGGTCCGAAAGCAGCACAGCAAAGCCCTGATCTCAGTGGACTCTACCCTCATCCCTGACAGACAGGGGCAATTACAGAGAACAGTGTCAAAGACCCACTGAGCCCAAAGGTTTAACCCATTGCAGAGGATTCAACCTCAGGGGCTGATGAGAACGTGGGCTATCGGGATGTTTACTGCTGAGCTTGATGCCTGGACACCATTCGAAAGAGGTGTTCTTCTCGTCTTCAGGGGCAGACAGCAGGATCCTACAGAGAGATTGATCCAGCCCGTGCACATTTATGCAAATAAAATCACTCGCATACTATGAGTTTTGTTATGCAACAGTAGCCAACTTTCCTGAAATACACACATTTCTGTAGGTGGCAGTGTAGAGCGCACAACAAGCCACATTGTTTCGTAGTTCTCAGTGCACGCTCGCAATCCTGCAACAGTTTACAGCAACTAGCCCTGGACCCAAAAATGAGCAAGTCCAGAAAGAGAAAAGTTGACGGTGAATGTCGTGTTTTTAATACGGCTGCTGTTTTCAAGGAATACCACATCAGCAGGCACTTCTCAAGCAAGCACGCTAACTATGCAACAAACCTGTCCACACAGGAGAGGGAAAATAAAGCATTCACTTTAGCTGCAAATTTACAAACCCAACAAAACATTTTCACCCAACAATCCAAAATTAATGAAAACGCAACGAAGGCTAGCTACATTTTATCTCACAAATTCGCAAAGCATAGCAAGCCATTTTCAGAGGGAGAGTTTTTGAAGGACTGCATGGTAGAGACTACTGGTTTGCCCAGATAGCAAAATCTATTTTGATAACATTAGCTTGTCATGTAGAACAGGCACTCAGCAAGTGGAATGAATTGGGATGGAGCTTGATTCCCAATTGAATACAAAAATGGAGGATTTCCGTTGTTTTTCTATTGCACTACATAACAGCACTGATATGAAGGAAACTGCGCAAGTTCTTATCTTTGTGAGGGGAATAAACGAAACCTTGGAAATAACGGAGGAGTTCCTTGCCATGGAATCGTTAAAAGGGACAACAACGGGAGAGGATCTGATCAGCAGCGTTTCTGCTCGTCTCCAGAGACTTAATTTATCAAGGCATAAACTGGTAAACGTCACCACCGACGGTTCTCCAAATCTTACCAGGAGAAATGTGGGGCTTTTGAAAAGAATAGAGGACAGAGTGAGAGAGGACGCACCGAACTCAGAGGTAATATTCTTGCACTGCATTATACACCAAGAGGCGCTGTGTAAAGCCATTCTTAAACTGGAACACGTTGTTAAAGTGGTTGTGAAATTGGTCAATTTTAGGGGGCTGAATCATTGCAAATTCATAAAACTATTGGAAGACTATAATAATAATAATAATAATAATAATAATAATAATAATAATAATAATAAAAGACACTGAAGCAGAGCATGATGACTTGCTTTATCACTCAACTGTCCGTTGGTTAAGTCTAGAGGACGTGTTGCGGCAGGTTTGGGAGTTGCGAGAGGAAATCATAACCTTTTTGCACAGTGTGGGCAAGGCTGATGCTTTTCCCAAGGTGCGGGATGAAAGCTGGCTATGCGACTTTGCATTTAGAGTGGGCATTCTGGGACATTTAAACAACCTCAATGAGAAGCTAGAGGAAAACGATGTATTTGTGCATGAGCTGTACAACTAAAAGCATTCACAGCCAAACGTGTGCTATTCACCAGGCAGGTTAGTGACATGACATTTATTCACTTTCCAACATTGGCAGTTTTGAGTGTGTTGCCACAATGCGCAGTGAAATACAGCGCTATTCTAAGCGACATGGGTGCAGGCGATTCTCTGACTTCGTGAAGATTGAGGACTCACTGGAGCTCGTGTCACGCCCTCTCGCATACAACTATATGCATACAATTCCTGTGCAACACTACGCTGAGGGATAAGTTTGACAGCCACTCTACCCAAGTTTTATGTGTCATTAATTAGTCACAGTTCCCACACATGTGACAGCCGGCTCACAAGATGCTGGTTCTGTTTGGCTTGACTTATGTGTGTGAGCAACCCTTCTCTGTGATGAACTACGATAAATCCAAACACAGATCTCGGTTAAGTGATGAACAGTTGGCCTCTATAGGCTACTGTGGATCTCAACAACAAAATGGTACCTGACTTTGATAAAATTGCAAAGCAGGCTGATCAGCTTCACTGTTCACACTAACTTGCTTAAGTGGCCAATGCTAGTCAGGGCTTCTCAATGCTTGTTGTAAAACTTTGCTTTATATATGTATATTCCCACATTGCACTGTTCATAAGTGCCTGTTGCAGACAATGCACTAGTGTTAATATAGAATAAAGTCACACTCAATGTGTTTGTCTCATAAAGCCTTAATGCTAATCTATTGAATGTGCTTTGAAATGTGCTTTTGTTCAGATTGTTTTTTATTAAAAATCCTTTTGAATTATATAAAAACGAAGCTCAAACTTTGAAAATAAATGATATTGATTGTAAGAGTGGTCTATTTGACAGTCACAAGTAATAAAGGAACCTGATTGTAAATTTGAACTTAGATGCACTATGGTAAAATATATAATTACTTGATATAGTGTTACTACATGTGTGTAGCCCACCAACTGTTCTTCAAGAGCCATTGTGGCCCCTTACCCAAAAAGTATGCCCACCCCTGGTCTAATTTGTCATCTTTCTGGTAAGGGATCTGCAGGATTTACATCGCAGGTGAGTCGAGCAGCACTGAAGGCTGATGACCTAGTCAATAGGAAACATGGTGTAAATGGCCATGTATACTAGAATGGATTGGGAATGGGTGTAACAAACCACAGAGAGACAGGAGATTGTTGACAGTGGCAGAGCCGGTCTTCACTAGCCGCGTAAAACGCTACCAGCAACGGAACCTTAACCTTTTGAGGAATAAAAGGGGAAAAACAAACGTCTGGTGTTCCCGAGCGGAGAGATCAAAGGGCCGCCGTGTTATTGTAAACGGAGCACAAGCGCATAATGTGAAAAACAGGCCTTTGCACTCTGCATAAAAAGGCCAAGGGTCTAATTTGTTAAGCAAAAGCTGTTTTTGAAGTTAAGAGTTCTTTGTGCTGTTATCATTGCGTACGAAGTGTTCAATGGGCATCTTTTGTCAATTTTTACATCAGTGTGAGTGGCAAATAATAGATCAAAACGGACTGACAAGACAACAGCCTGATGAATGTAAAGCTCCTCTACCACTTTACCTTCATGTCTCCAGGGCTATACATTTTTCTATTACTGCTTTCCAAATTATTTATCAGCAGTGCTGCCAAATGGTTTTCCATCAACATAACGGTTTACAGATGATAGAAGATTTAATAGGCGATCAATCAATTAGGCCTTTTCAGGAAACCAAAAAAAATTGTTATTACAGAATAAAAACATGTTGCATTAACTTTAATATATGGATTCCTTCAGACAGTTCTGTTGCGCGGTTTCCGTTTTACAGGGTGGTACAGTGACACACATCTTCCTGGATCTACCCGGCTCGTTTGCAGGAGTGTTAAGTTGTATGCGGTCTGACTTCATGGATCGGAAGAAATACAGAGAATATGGAGAAGAAATAAAAAAGGTTAATAAATGTAAATATTTGATGCCACAGAGCAACAATAAACTTTTGGGTGTTCCAAGTGACTTCATTGTAGCCTGGTAGCCTGGTCACTTAAAAATAAAAAAATATATATCAAGTGAAACCTTAAAAATAAGAATTACTCTCAGTGTCAGCCATGATGAACAGCGGCTAATGAGTTCCTGCTGTGAGCTTCTTCGCCTCCTCGCTGCAGAAGGAGCCGTGTGCCTTTTTTCTTTGGTGAAATCAGTGGAAAATGACCGTTTCAAACCATACCACCGAGTACACAACTCTGGATCAACAGACTGCCGCGGTGCTGCGTGGGCCTGGCACAAGTAACGCACTCTTAACATTAATGATTCACATTCTGGATATCCCACAAGTCAGAGACTCTCGAAGCAGAAACATGAACATGCATTAGGAAAGAAATACTTCACTAAGGCCGCCTTCTTCTGCTCTCCAACTTCAATCCTAATAGAGATATGCTAGTAGTTTTGATGGTTTTAACAGGTGATTCATATTATATTCCATAACACTCACTGACAGAACATTGAAGGCCATTGGGGTTCGAGCACAAGGTTCGTGCCAGACTGAAGATCGTAAAATCTGTACAGCAAAATGTAGTGGTTAGCAATATGTAAACAGACCATATGATTTGTTACCACTTATATTTACATCTTCCGAGAACCCAACTAGAGAGCGTAGCGTCCAAGATAATATTCAATAACAAGGAACCCCTTCCACACCAAAGCCCTGCTGCCAATTCAAATCGCGGCTCCGCTCCGTAGAACACAGCCTTTCCCTGGCAAACGGCCCTCTAGGGAAAAATTAAACGCAGACGTGCAGATTTTGAAGATCAATGACCTCCAGGCTGGGTCAGTGTCATTTCAGAAGACCAGTGAGGAGATGGAGGATGCTGGCACATGAACCTAACTCCTCAAGAACCATGCAGCTTTGATGATAAACCAACAACAAAATCATCAGTTTCCCATTTCAATGTGAGGTGCGTCTCTCACCTACAAAGCACACTGCTTTTATTCAGGCCATTTATACAAAGGGGGTTCTCACCCACCGCCAGGTTTGCAGTCGACTCAGAGAATTTGTTTGCTTCACAGCAGGATGAAGCGCGACTTCAACCTCAGAGTTACAGTCCTATCATTATTATTATTATTATTATTATTTGTATTTCTTGGCAGACGCCCTTATCCAGGGCGACTTACAACATAAGTGCAAAAATACAGAGAAGTACAAGGCATGCCGTGTTTAGGTTTCATTAATCCAGAGGCTCTATTATCAGAAGTTGCATTGATATATTGATATCTTCTGATTTTAAATATGTATGTCTTTTGACTTTGCAACAGAAAATGATCAACTACTTATTTTGTTTTCTTTCCATAAAAAAAATATATATATATATAAGTCAGGGGTGAAATCATGTTTTCACTTTATATTCTGAAGGATTAAATACACAAATTGATTGTTTGTGAAATAGCGTGTCATTGCCAAACAATCTGGATGTCATTGTTCGGGGGTGCCGCTCCCAGTCCTCTGGCTGCGCACATCTGTTAGCAATCTATCGTCATGGCAGGAGCGCAACAGGCAAGGCAGGGATGAGCTATTGCAGAGGGACAAGTCATTGCCGCCACTAGCGGTTTTCAAACCTTGCTTTTTGCTCCTCTGGTAGTTATCCGTGATGTACAGATTAACCTGACGTGCTGCTTGCTTTCACGGTCAACTGGGGGACTGCCATACAAGTGTGGTTTGGTCTGTGTGTTTGACAACAACCACCAACACAAACCTCTTCTCGGTTTGCCAAGGTAGCCTAAACAAGTGAAGGCCCAGACGGATTTAACTAAACCTTAGAAGGGGACCAAGGAGAGGAATTTGCAAACCGATCCTTTCAAGGAGGACGGAAAAAGGACTTTGATGTTTTTATGTTTCGATGAGACCGAGATATCCACACTAACCTACTGACCAGCGCTGAAGCCATGTCCTCCCTTGGCTTCACACGGAAAGGCTTTCTACAGATGTAAATACTACGAAGCAGGCGTTGGGGTCCGTTTCCAAAAACAATAAATCTGTGAGCATCTCTGCTTTATAGCAGCGAGCACCATTTCGGACATTGAGGTTGTTTTGAAAGAAGCACAGCCAGGCAACACAATTTATTACTACAGTTTTATTATTATTAAGCAAAGTAATCCTCTAAGAAGATTTACCTTTTATTTTTTAAATTTCGGAAATATCCATATTATGAATCACTTAGAACCACGTGTAGTTTAATAAATTACCAATTTACCATTTAGTTCAACAGAATTGTTTTCAAGTGATTTTAATACCAAATAAAATTTGCTTTTTGAACATTTTCTTCATACCTTTCCAGCTCAGGACCGTGCGCTTGTTTACAGAGTAGATATTGACCTCATGTATTAACTATGTGCTCTGGCAATTTGGCCAGCATCTTTAAACAAGCCTTTTACTTTGGCAAAAGGACTTGCTGGCAATTAGGAAGATGTCATGACGTACATGTTAAATATAAATGTATGAAGGCCATTTCATAACAAATGCTGCCAACTTTATACATTTCTATAAAACTTTGGGATACAAACAACTACAGATAAAGAAATCTTCATGAGACTGGAAATAAGGTTCAAAATGCAACTTTAAAAATGTATATTTAAACATATATGATGAGATTAAAAAAGACAAGAAGACGACCACATAGAAGATCGGAAGATTAAATCATACACTTTGCAGGTGTGACGTGGAAAAGAGAAGCTGTAGATCGAAGCAAGTGGAAACATCTTCTAAATATCTAAATCTAAATATTATATATGTGTTAGGCTCAGCATAAACTAAAAATATTTTGTTTTGATTGAGTAAATTAGCACTAAAGTGAATAAATTAGGGTTACAATCTGGTCCGGGCTGTAAATGGGGTTAGGGTCCGCAGTAAACTTGGGCTTTCATTAAGCGTTAACTGGATCCGGTGTGGGTGTGTCTGGGCCTCGCTTCAATCTCCAGCATTGGCTAAAGTTGGGGCTGGGGTTGGAATTCGATGCTATTCCGTCAAGTCTCTCAGTTTGGCACTGAAATGTAGCATCAATTCAGCATAACGATTTTGAATTTTATTTAAGCATTAGGCGAATAAATTTTTATCCCTGTCAAAACAAAGCGATGGATAAATTGAATATTAGAAACTTTGGCAATGGTACATTTTATTTAGGGATACATGGAATTGGACATGATCTTATGGTTACATTTAGGTTCCTTTTAAGGTATTGTTTTGTGTAATTAACATAATGTGGAGACTAATGTAACGATCTTTCTTGTTTGTTGGTTAATATTCAATTTGAGCCATTTTAAGACAGCATGTGATATGTGAATCAAACCTATTACAATTTAGAAATTGATAGTTTTATTACACAAATAAAATATTGAGTTGAAGAATGGCTATTCAAAAGGAAAAAACAAAATGTGTGAGAAATAATAAAAAAACAAGATTCAAACCAATTTTAAAATCTGCTAATTCGAAGATTGACAGGTTTTATACGTATACATCCAGACCCAAATGCAACATATTAAAAAAATAGATGCTATAAGGCTAGAGAAAAACTCCTTGACCCAAAGTTTTTTACTTTGTCCTGAACATGCTGAACACTACACTGCGGGTGAATGTCTGGAGCACAAAAAAGGTGATGTCCAGAGCGTCCAAACCACAGTTACAGATCCCTGACTTACTGCTCTATTTGAGCTCCCCCATTCAAAGGCAAGAAAACTTGTGTAACTTGTGGCCAAAACCACTGCGAGATTGAGATAATTCAGAAATACCTGTTTTTTAAGTAAGAGTTGTTTTGTTGTTTCTTTTTTTCTTATTTTTTTTGCTGATTGAATCTTTATCTGGCTGAACGTTTAGTCTGCAAGTTTTATTGTCTATGATGTCGTTTTTTATTCAGCTTTTCACAGCAGAAATAGCCGCAAGAAAGCTTTCGAACAGGACACCCTGTTTGCAGACTCAGGGTCATTTGATCCTGAGGGCACTTGGTGTAATCGAGGTAAAGCACTACGAATCCCTTACCCAACAATTTAAATAAATAAATAAATATATAAAACAACCACTTCATTGATTTCTTTCCTCACCCCTTACTTGCCAATCTAGGACAGTGCAAAAACATTACATCTTTTGATTGTGATTGTCATTTAATTAGGCCTGGGCAGATCCACCTGCCTGTACATCCTGATTATTTTATGTGCACATTTCAAAATAATAAATTCAAGGTAATGCATATAGCGTGTCATATCTGGTAGGTGATCTTGCATCTGTTGTATTTTAAGTCAGTTTCTGTACTCATGTGTGTTACCCTCACAATCACACATTCATCCTGTGCGTATGAAAGAAATCAAAGTCAGGGATACACCATGCAAGACTTACAACCTTGCCTGGACAATCCCTTCAAAGACGCTTTACGGGTATCTATAAAAATCAGAGTCCTGCAGGTATTACGCAGATAAAGCACACTGTGACTCTTGGGGTATTTAGGCAATTTTCCAGCTATTAAACACACATCTTGCATCCCATGCTGATGCACTGGTATCAGTCTCTTTGCTACAGTTTATAGTTTATTAATGTGCTTAACCAGGATAATCTGATTATCTGATCAGATACAAGTTTAAACTAAACATAACAAAAGGGAAACATTTCTCCCCCGGTGGTGAAGTGTTGCATATAAAAGTGGACATGTTTTTTAAATTAGTTCTCTTTCCTTATTGTTGTGTTTTAAGTGAAGACTGAATATTTGCTTATGATGTCTGCCAGAAACCCAGGTGTGAGGACTAATAGTGCTGGCAGGGCATCGCAGTGAAAGAAGGAGGTTTTCGTCTCAAACCCAGGGAAACTGTCCCACTGTTTGACAATTTCTAGGAAGGAGGTCAACTTCTGACACACAACACTGTCCAAAGTACTAGAACCAGCAGGACCCTCAATTCATTAGTCAGCCATTGTCAGCAGCCACTTCAACCCCCCCTCGGCCACTGTTACAGTGGGACACAGAACTCCTGCGGAGAGTGCTATTGGAGAATGTACTGGATAAATCAAATGATTGATCATGCCCAGACCTCATTTTCTAGAAGAGGAATGCATGCCTACATCCTTGTCTTTGTCATGCAGTGAAAGCGGTCTTTCACAAGAGGAAGTTGGTCTTCCTCGCCCACTGCTTCTCACAACCTCCCTCCATCTTCATCGGTATTGTAACCATCCTGCTGGAGATATACAGAGTGTTTTCTCCCTATCTTTACAGCCTCCGAAAACTCAGGGTGAGATCATCCTCTGCCCTCTGTGGCAGAATGTGAAGAGGAGAGCGCCAAACTACATGCACTTCATTACAGTCGGCAGCGCCAAATCAAACAAGCGATGACACGAGGCAAATACTCAGCGTGAAGAGGGTCGTGGTTTCTATGGAGCGGCAGAAACTGATCGTGGTCTGTTGAAGTTTCACACAGTAGGAAGGTGAGATGTGCACACATTCGCCATGAGCCACGGGAAAACAATTCGACATCACCGGCAACTTTGCCAGAATCCTAACGAGGGACTCAAGGCTCATTTTGATGCGCGAGAAGTCTGGCAGGTAGGAAGTCTGGTTTAAGAAACTGAATGACTTAATTACTAGTTGCCACTGTGCCAGGCTACAGTTACATTAGTAGTTGCTTGAAGGAAAATGATGGATGTGGAAAAACCTGTTCCGTCCCCTTCAACATCAAGGCCCAAGATGGCACTCAGAAGAACATTCCCTGCACACTGGCCTGGGCCCAAAATCTACACAAAAACACAAAACATCCATATAAATATATATATCCATCTAACAAAGATTATTAAAAGTAACAGATCCTAGTAAAGCCCCTAAAACTGCCATATACGCAGCTTTTTTGACAGACCCACAATGACAGAAGTCTGAGAAGCTTGTTAATATGTACACTGGGGTTATACACACCAACTCGCAGACTGACAGCAGACTGCCAGGGAGCAGTCTGGGTAACCTTTTTAAAGTTACAGAACAGACATCCATGTTCACAACACCTCTTTGACGCTGACGTCTTCGGCCGCACCACAAGCATCTGTTTAGCCACGACAATTCAAAATAAGACGATGCATGTGGCTTTCAAGGTCGATGCTACAGGAGGGCGGTTAACCACTCTGTGTGCCCCTGACAGTCCATCACTGTTTTCAGCACCGTCTTAAAAAAAAAAAAAAAAAGAAAAAGAAAAAAGACAAAACTTAGTCAAATTTTCTCCCCGGGTCGTTTGCTGTCAAGGCCAGAGCAGTCTGAGCGATGCATGGGACGCCTCAGACCTGGTGCACAAAGCAATTACTCTGGTCACGCAACACACTGTCAAGAGCAATACAAAATGACAGTGACACTATACAGCAACAATAAATTACCAGGAAACCCATATTTGATCTCAGGGACCCCCTTGTGAAAGATGTATTAATTGGGAACAGCTGCGGGGAACAACAGCAGTGCCATGAATCAGTTCCCGGCTGTGCATAGCTTCATCTGCGCCTGAGTGAATCATTAGCACAGTTTATTTGTTCTGATGGCGATTTCCGAGACCATTCTCATCGGCAGGATGGGCCACGAATGATGTCACCTTCAATTCAACATAATAAACCTGTACCAGACTACTGTTTATTTGTAGCTAATTACAGCACCCAGCAAAACTGCTGATCTGGCACTACACTGCCAACCCTGTGAGATACACAACTCCCCTGGGAGGCACACATCTGTCCAGCCCTAAACAATACTATCCGAACATTTTTTCCACAGTCAGCCTTGAGTTTCCATCATTATAAACTGATGGCTTCCAAAAACCCATGTGCAGCAAACGGCTCCATTTCCTCTCATTCCCAGATTCGCTGCTTCGCAAGCAGTGCTGAGAACACAGATTAGCTTACGCAATTATCGTATTTCCATAAAAAAACATCTTCCATTTGAATTCTTTCCAAAGACTGTGGCCTGAAATCCTACCACTGAATTACGGGTCATTTTCCTGTCTCAAATGAGCTCACTACACGCAGATATCAGCAAAAAAACTGTCTCCTCAAATCAAAGGCTACCAGCATACAATCGCCTAGCAATAGTGCAGTCGGGTTCCTCTCAAATCAAAGCCACTCATCCATCCATGTGATCAGTCCATGTACCATGTTGTATATCATAATGAGGCTTGCAGTATAAAGATGGGGGGGGTGATTGTGCAGGCCAGAGAAGGCAAGGTCTGCCAGCGCATGGGGGTTAATGAAAAACCACTCCGACGCCACGAAAGCAAGATGCCCAGTACATTGGAATTGCTCCCTTGAATTAAACCTTTCAACCCTGAAAAGATGTCTTCTAGAAGGCTTTTTAAAAGATTTTACACCATCGTTTCAAACTAAACAGCAAAGATAAAGGTTAATGCAGAACATTTCTATTTAACGCAGTGGGGCAGACCCTGCTTAGTAGCCAGTAATTTCGGGAGGGGATTTTAACTTTCAATTTTAATTTCCCTTGCTCTCATTTCTATATATCACAAGCGAGGTTATTTTTTTTAACCACTTACTACAAAAGTCAACACATATACATACTACTAATATAATGTGGGAAAGCATATGCTTCCTAATACTGCAGGATTCAAGGATATATAGGACTACACATTTCCATTCAGAATAAGATTGAGAGAAGTCATGTAGGAAACAAGCCTGGCAGTAAAGAGCCCAACTCTCAGCTCGAGTCCCACAAGCTGTCCGGGCAGAGACGGGGTCTAGCAGTTGTATGCGCTCAAGTAGGTCAGTAACCTTCCCAGAAAACCTTCTCTGAAGCTTTTCCCAAAAAGGAGTGCACTGTATCCCTCACTTCACAGAGGTCAAGGGGGCACAGAGGAGAATGTCTGCAGTTTGTGGATTTTAATCTATTTATAGAGAAACACTGAAATGTGACCAAAATTTAAGAGACTCTTAAAAAAGCACCTGAAAGGTAAAAATAAGGGTATTAATGACCATGAAAATATGTTTTTATTTGAAAGATGGGATCTTTAACTAGTTAAACTGTTTCCACATTATGAAACTGAAAACAATAGGTTGGTTCATGTATAATACAGCAATATGTGGGACTGGTGCTCTATATTGAATAACATTTTACTATTTCTTCTACTTGTGCAGACACACGTTTGTGCTTTAATAAAGCAAAGTGTGTTTTCTCTTTTCATAATCTCATATTCAGGACGGGGGATGAAGTAAAGGCTTTGCTACAGTAAATTTGTCATCGCAAGGGAGTGTAAATGACATTTACGTCTAATCTGAGCCACGACTGTTTCCTATAGCACTTGCGAGTGCAGACCCACCTACCCCATCAGTCTTTCCAGCCAACCTAAAGCCGACCCTCCCACCCAACTCAAAAGACACGGCTCTGACTCAGCCTCATAAATCAAGCCCAAGAGCTCCTGCAGCCAAGAGTCATGAAGCCGTCCTTTTTGATGTCGTTCCTTCTCGCTCAGATTTACATCATGTGATATATCCTTTTTTTCCACCTGCTCCAAACCTCACGGACATAACATCTTTTCCATAACTCACCGGGAAAAGTGCGGACGCGCCAGAAACTGAGCTGTAAATAATCGCATTATGTGGTTTCCTACAGCAGACTCCTGAACTCTTGACACAAGTGTAAATTAAGATTGTGTTTCAAGTCCCATTGGAAGGATGCATCTCTAATGGAATCATAATTGTCTTTTTTCCTTTTAAGAGAGGTTTTCAAATATCTTTGTGTGTAAGGGAGTGAGTTCCTAATTGCTGCAGAGAGGCTGGAAATCATAAACACATTTTTCGGAGAAAGAAATTCTTCTGCATAGTTATCTCCATGACTTTGAACTTCAGAGACCTGTTCTAGGACTGCGGACACCAGAGAGATGGATCCAATACATAACCATCACTCAAAATCACCTCTTGAACTGTAAACTGGCAAATCATTATTTTCCACATCTATAATAACCTTCTCATCACGGTGACAAATGCAATATCTACCCGTCTTCATTGTTTAAATGCTATGGCCAGATTCTCAAAAAACAAACAATACAAAAAAACAACAACAAAAAACCTACAGAGCTAAAAAATTATCCTTCAGCTCAATGAAGTAAGAGGAGAACAAACAAAAATAATCAAACATAGCATTCACTGACCAGGGGGATCACGGACAGCTAACACCAGCCAAATCTGCATAATTCTCACCAGTGTAATAATTAGTTTGATTAATCAAAGGTAATTTGCTGTTATGCAAGAAAATGACGTTACCAATTCATCTTACCTAATTTGGACAAACCAATCTAACATAAACAAAGATCTATTTATTTATTTGACATTTTATTATTTAAAATAAAGATAAATATTGAGCCCACAGTGCCTGAATCCTATAGCTCATTACGATGTTAAACAATTCAGGGTCTAATTAGAAAGAAAACAGTACATGTTTTCCCCAGCCAGATGCAGACACTGACCCCGAGGCAGCGCCCCGACTCTTCGGGGAGAACACTAATCATGTCATCGCATTCACACATGGGAGAGAAAGAAAAGCACATTTCAGCGGAATAGCCGGCTGTAATTATATGGCCTCCAGAGCTGTGGCATTGTGGTGCACCTCAACAACGCCAAGAAAAGCAAGAGGGAACTAATGAACTTGGAGCTGCATTCTTTCACATTTAAAACCTAAAGTGCCCAATCTGTCTTCACCCTCGCCTCCTCCACGACTTGGAACATCCCCCTGGAATGTCACCTGACCTCGGCAGACGTCTACTTGCCCGGGGAATGGTCCACCGCGCCCGCCTCCTGCACTCTCCTCTCCCAACGGTTGGCCCATCAATCTCCTCTCCCGAAGTTACAGAGCCTAGCAGGACCTGCTGTCGAAGGAGCGAGGAGGACAAGGCTGTGCTCACATTGTGTCCACTTTCCCCCCCGTCAGACACAGCACCTACCACAGTCCCTACTCCAGCACTGTGGGGACTGTCCTGGCACCTGGGATCAAAGCAAACTTCCTCAAGTGAACCAAATATTGGTGGTATAGGTTTGTATGGATTCCAGGACAATAACCCAGCGGAAACCAGATTCACACCAGATGTGGAACAGGTGTCAACCTCACCCTCAATTAAGATGGACGCTGAGGATTAACACAAAGGGATCAATTGCTTTTCTGGTCGGTGTCTGCTTTGCACCCGTCACCAGAAGTATCGTCGTGGTATCAGACATATTGTTTAGCAAAGGTGTGTGCCAGAGAACGCCGTTGGACTACTGATCTAATTGGACGAAAACAAATAACCCAAATCCCAGCCTGCCTGTTTCCCATAAATGAATCCCCAGTGATGATTCAAACTAGTCTCCTCCAAGTGGCATATACCCTGAAATCTGACTTCAGCGAATGTTATTTGTGGAAATGCCATTATCGAGGATGGGATACAATTCCAGAACCGCATCCGCGAAGCGCACGTTGAAGAGTCCATTATACTTCAGTCAGACAGCCCCATTAGTTTCGGCAGGCAAATGGGATTGTCTGAAATCAGGCCAAATGACGGCCCTGCAATGAAGATGCCTGCCTGGTGTAATGACTGCAAAAGAATACACAAAGCCACATGATCAAATTAAATCTCCTCCTCTGGCTTTTTCAGCTTGGGCTCTGCAGACCACTTCTCGGCAGCCATCAATCCATTGCTTAGATCTATATTTTCATCTCGTCTCGTCTTGTTAGCTCATCCGGCTTGTTGACGGTGGGTCAGTCAGCGTCTCTCCTCGTCTTGAAATCGCTTCTTACCGTTCTGCTCGTCCAGTTCGTTCCCGATCTCCCGGCCCATCTGTTTCTGCCGGCCGATGACAACCGCCAGGGCGTCCAGGCCAGCATCTTGTTCTGTAGGAGAGAGACATTAAAACGGTTGAGTTTCATCATTACTTCTCACTTTTCTAAACACCGAGACCTTTTGTCCTGTCACAAATAACACATAAATAAAGTATAATCACTGGTCAAATGGCGCTGTCACTTTCCACAAACATAGTTACACATGAGATACAAGTTACAGAACTACTGCACTGTGGGAGATTTATATTAGGACCCCAAATCTGAAAACCTGTTCCTCCTGCATCTTGTCAGTTACAATACAGATGCCTGCAAAGACACTTATTAAAATGTTGGATTGCTTAAATCTAATGACAATTTGAGCTGTGATTTTAACGGATTCAACTTTGTAAACAAAGGTTTGCATGAGGAAGCGAACAAACTAAGAAAATACAACAACGACAACCTCAAAAACAGATTCATCAAAGGTGGCCAAAACATCTTCCAACTGAATGCCACAAAAAAATAAAGTTGCTGGATTTCAAAATGAACAGAGAGACATCAGAAAATAATAGTAATTATAAACATAATATTGTAATTAAAGCTCTAAGTACAGGTGGAAGGATATGGTATTATTAGTGAAACACACTGTACAAGAAGGTAGTCATTCAAGCCCGCCAAGAAAGCACTGATAATAGCAAAACTAAAAGGCGTCTTGGCCAGCTCATACTTTGCAGTACATATGAAAACCTACAGAGAATAAAAATGTAAACAATTCATTAGGATCCACTGCATTTAGAACCAATGTGACTATTTTATTGGACAGTAGATGACAGAAAGACCAGGGCTTTGTAAGGAAACTAGGCTCTGACCCTGCAGTGGTCGTGCTAAACCGAATCAGCCTGCCCTGTGACCCGTCTCTCTGCTTCAGGACTCAATCAGCAGAAGAAGACAAAGAAAGAAAGAACGGCACAACGTAGGATATGACAGTCGAAATGCTGGTGCCACCTCAGCACTCAGCACAAGGGTGCCCATTTCCGTATCGCACGGGAAAGCGGCTCGCCAAACGGGAGATTTCTTTCCAACTCCTCGGTCACCGTTGCGCAATTCTGTGGGTGGCTTGAAATGTGACAGAGAGGATCCTCTCCACTGGAACCGAACCGATGTGAGGCTGTGGGGAACTGGATGAAACGGCTCTTTACAAAAGCTGGAGCCAGATCTTTTTTCTTTATTGTTCATTACAACAGAAACACCATCGCTGGGACTTCTTAGAAATGGCTGCAAATGAGTGACCTTGAAAACCACCAGTGCGATTTGGCATGTGAACTCTTTCTATGTGTGCGTTGTTTTTTTTGTTGATGCTTGTTTGTTTGTTTTCTAATCAAACAATCGAGACAGCTGTTAATTCGGCATGGACTCGGTTGAAAAGCAGAACGCCAGGAAAAGAAAATGCTGGAATATATGATGTTGATATGCAGGTCAAGAGAAAGAAAAAAGCAATAAAAAAATTGAGAGAATGCACTCAAACGGGCAATTTGGAAAGAGGAAACAATTTCCTGTCGTATGATTTCATTAGCCAGAAATTCTGATAATATGACAAGGTGCTCGGCTCCAGCTTCGACACCGGGGAACTTGAACACACCACAGATGAGTAATGCTAAACAGCGCACCCGGTATTTGCCCCCCCAGGTTCTTTTTAACTATATGGGGCGGGCACTCGTAAATTCTAACAGCGGCATATTTCATTGAAAAGACCGCTTGGAAGCCACTGCTGGCCAGAACATAGGAGCAGGACGTGCCCTGACTTTTCACAGTGAAAAAAGGACGTCTTGTGAGTCACAGCTCTTCGGCTCAGCAGGGACGATGCAAGAACGTTTCCTGGAAGAATCCGACAACGTCTAATAACTCTTTCATAAAAGTGTTGTGTTCATAAATAATGGGGCGTCCCCTGGCACTCGATCTTCTTTTCCCAAAAGCTGAATCAGAACCGGATCTAGTTCCTCATATTTTATAAGGAGGAAAATGTAGCCATTCCCTGGTGCCGTAATAACTTGCGATATCATTTGATCATCTTTACAGAAACTATAAAAACATTATATATACTGCAAAAAAGAGTTTATAAACTGGTAGTTCATGGAAAGCACATGCAGAAGTGCTAAATTGACTTCAGTTTGCATTTCAACTAAGTTTTTTTTCCCCCTGCCATAGTATATTGTGCAGTTTCTAGAAGAAATCTATAGCAAACTCACTGTGACAACATGAAATCTTTTAGTGAACCACTAGAGCAACAGAAAAACAGATCTCAGTGTAACAGTTCTAGCATTAATTGTGAGTCTAATTTCAAAGCATCTTCAAAACAAAGTTATACTGCTGATATAAAAACTGATTCTCTGAAGGAAAGTTTGGGATGCTGGGTAATCATGCAATAAATGAATGTAAACTAGAAAACAAAATAAACAAATAGAAAGATGAAGGCTTTGGAAATACAAGCCCCCTTTAGGTGCGCTACATACAAATACTCGGTGTCACACATGTGAGATGATTACACTGAAGGTATCCCAGCAGCCCCCTCACCGTCAATAATCCTTTGCTGCTGCTGCTTAATCTCCCCAAAGCCCAAGCCTCTGGTCTCCTCGGGTTCATTGATCAGCCAGGGGTTCACCTTGTCTCCAGAGCCCATCCCTCCCGTCAGGAGACTGGACCTGCACAACACGCAACAAGCATCAGCAACAACAAGACAAACAGTACAGAAACGTAACCCTTTATGGCAAAGTAATACACACGTTTTAATACACTAACCTAATCCGAAGTGTTCGAGACACATTTCACACACACTCAATGCAGATGTGCAGTCTATTTAAAGACGTTTTATTTCTCCCAAGCAGTTTTTTGGAACGTCTCCCTGAGTAAATACATTTTAAAAATGTAAAAGGCTTTTTTTGGGGGGGAAACAGTACAGTTAAATTAGCATCAGACCCAGTGGTTTTAGAAGAACTTAACACTAACAATACTGAAGAAAGATCTGTTGTGTTATATTAAGAATGCTTTGCGGTTTTATGCTATTCTTATGATAATCAGGAAAAGCTGCATCCGAACCTTGAAGCTGTCTAGCCAACAGGACCCAAGGTCTTTTCTGAAATAACAAATCATCCTGGAGAGACAAGATTGTGACAGTGTGCCACCTACTGGTCAAACTGAAAACATGAGTATTTCACAAACTGCATTGTAGGTAGCGATGGAGGGATGAAACAAGAACACTAGATTTCCAAAAAGCGCACTCCTCGTAAGAGGATGGCACAGGAGCTCACAGTTTTTACACAGCAGAGAAATCTGGTCTGGGACATTGCGATTCTAACTCTGTTCTCCAAAATTAGTTGGCAGGAGTCGGGGGAAAAAAAGAAAAAGTGAAAGAGGTGCGCCATCATCCTGCAGAAGACAACAACAGCACAGCATACATTGCTACAGTCGTTCCAACAGAAAGACTGACATCATCCGCAGTGCGAACATCGAAAAGCCCCATTATTTCTCGAGAGATTTTCCAAGGATCTGTTTTCCATCACAACGTTAACCCAAGGCAGTTTTTGATTTTTGTTTTGGCAAGGCAGATAGTGGCACTGGTTGTCCGAGTACATATCTCTCCGTATAAAGAGTAGAGAGTATTTGTGTTTGTTTGTTTGGTGAGAATGAAGAAGAATGTATATATAACATCTAATTATATATATATATATATATATATATATATATATATATAATTATACACAGAATATATGAGTCTGTAGCTAACTTCTGTATGTGCTGATACAACAAATCCTGTGAGGCAGTCAAGCCAAAGTTAAGAACAACTCCACTGTGTCTTCAGAATGTATTAAAACCTTTCAGTCTCTCTCATTCATATGAAAATCTCACGGTTAACAATTATACACCGAAATTCACAGGCCACCAATTGAAGATGCATTCAGAACTGTACTCCATATTTATCGCCGCATATTACGGGGTGATTTCACAGACTGTCATTAAAACTAATCTAGGCCTTGCTAATGTTGGTTTAAGCAAGGTTGTCCTAGATTAGTGCTAATCGGGGTCTATAACCTCTGCTGAATTAAAGTTTTTTTCTTCTGGAAGCAGTAGTCTAGGCAATTTGGGGCAATTTGCAGCACTGTCTCTCTCCGGCAACAGACTGCCATTAATCTAGGACAAGCCATGACAAGAGGTTTCTACTCAGCGGTAATCTCTCCGACATGTTTGGTAACTATCTTACCGCGGGACAGCTCCGTACTTCCTCCTTGCCTCTGATCTCGCAACGCTATCGGTGTGAAGATTAAAGTTTATCCAATTAGCCACCCACCGAGTCGGCCAAGTTAATCAAGCGCGGCCACGGGCACCGTCACACAACGCTGATGCGAGCAGATAGCTTCGGGTTTTAAGGGGCAGATTTAACTAATTACAAGTTTTTGCATCATGGTCAAATATAAAAGAGAAAGTCTGAGGGGAGGAGGAGAGGAGGTTATGGGCCTTAAAATGTGGGCACTGTGTCCCCTTTTTTTTGCTCAACTAAAGGCTAATCTTCCAAGAATGTTTTGTTTCACCGGTAAATCTTTTATAACATCCCCTGCAGAAAAAGATGGAATACCTCAGATTGTTCAAGCAGGGCTAACACCCCCGGACAAAGACCACACACTGAGGGGGGTTTTCCCCCTATTTAAAATAATGTTCTGCCAGACTGAATTAAAATTGTAAAGGTCACATGGGAAACGCCACACAATTAATGATTTAACTTAAGTCAAGAGACGATGCCTCTACGGTTTGAATCTGTGTGGATTAAGGATTTATGCTACTTAGCTATTAAATGCTTTTGGATTTACTTTAATGATGAGTCTAACAAAATTCAATAAGTTGATTTCCCTCAATTGTCTGTGCAAAGTTTCTTCTTTAACCAGAATACACTACCTGAGGGGGTTTGTGTTTTGAGGGATTTACTATATAAATATTAACAGTGATCACGTTTTATCCCCTACCGATAAGCTGTTATGAAATGTTATTATGGTGTACGGATCTGTCAGAAGCCATCAAAATGTGTTTTGGAGAAGTTCTGCAGCTCAGAACACAACCTGCGTGGCCTCCTGGGCCCGACTGGTCATTCACGGGCGCAATCCTGTCAAACACAGGGGTAAGGCTTTCGTTCATCCACACACACAGCAGAGGAAGCACAAATTAAATGTACTTCCTTTTTCTCTCTAAATCCATGTCACCTGGGTCAGGAGGCCAGACTCAATGTGAAATAATGACAGGGCCAGTCCCAGCTACTGTACGAAGCTGTCACTTAAATGAAGACTAATATGTACTCAGGATACAGCTGAGGGCGTACAGCCCTTTATTTTACCAATTTTCGACAGGATATGAGCTCAGCGGACAATGTTAACTATAAACTTAGATTTTCTCTCTCTATTTTTGAACAGCTAATTTCCAGGATGTGCCAAGCATTTGATCACCAGTGCAGAATGTTTAATGAATTAAATAATTCAAACGTCAGCTACTTCAGAGAGCGCAACAAATCCCTAGAGTAGACCAGGTCGGGTCAGGTCAGGGAGAGTTGTTTCGTGCGTATATTCGTTCAGAGTCTGCAGGGTTGTACCACAAACCCCTAATCAGACATGCATTTTAAGGATAAAATAACAGATTTGGTTGGTAGAAGTTATTTGGCAGCACTACGTTCATAAAATGGCTTTCGATTTCAAATAGTTTCCTTCATAAATTATTTTAGTAAATGTTTGTTATGGTCTGCTAAACAAAAAAAACCTGTTTTGCAAATCTGAAATGCACTGTAATTATATATATATATTTAGCCTGTTATTGTTATTGACTTGCAATTACTTGCTTTCTAGTGCGAGTCCTCTGAAAAGATCTTAAACACTGATCAAATGGTGTTGCAATCATAACATACTTCACTGCACGTGTAACACAGAGGAGTCTATGTCAATTGTTTCTAAAGTACCTGGAGGGTTCAGACTCTTTGCCATCCTTCTTAAAAGCTGCGTTGAGTTGTTTCTCTCGAGTGACAAGGTCATCCACCAAATTCTGTCTTCTGTCTGCTTCCGATTGCATTCTGAGGATTAGTCACATTAAGGACTGATACAGCTGTTTATTTACACCCCTTTATTCATGATAGAGGGAGAGAGAAGAGGAGGGATTGTGAAGCTGCAACAAACAGAACAGGAGGGCAAAAATCTTTCCTCTACACTGTGTAAACAAAAGGTAAAGACTGAGGTTGTCGATGCTACAGAATTATGTTCTCACCCCCACATGCACACTTTTTGCATACAGAGCAAATGCACTGAATTTTTCACTTTAGGAAGGATACAATGTAATACAATACATTTCTGAAATAATACTGACCTCTACTGGTCTTGAGGCCTAAAAACAAAGAAGGACCAAATAAATCCTTTCCACACCTGCTGTGTGGCTCAATGGGAACAGAAAGGATACATGCGGCGAGAGGAGGTCGATCTGAGCAGAGACTCCCTCAGCTGCCCGATCTGCTGCTTCAGCTTCTGCAGAGACGCTCTGAGGGTCATGTTGAGCTGTTGGAACAATAACGATAATAACCCGGGATAATACAGGAATCCCTGTCACCAACGGCGCCTTATCATTGTCTTGTAGGTATCTTTATTTTGATGGCCCCGATTTAACACAGTGAATTCAGAATGGAGTAAAGTTAAAACGTGACAAGTCGTAGTGAAAGATGAACAGGTCTCTCACCTTCGCAGGGTTCTCCTCTCTCCTCTGCTGCCTGTTCCTCTCGTGGATATTTTCTGCAATTTCTTGAGCAAGGCGGCAAGTGGCATCATAATTCTGTAGCCTGGAAACACATACAAAGAAAAGTGTAATATATAGCCTATATGTATAGGCATGTTACCTGAAAACCATGGTATCAACTGAAATAACTTTATTGAGATGTCCCTTTTTCCCCATGACTACATGTATGCATGTACCCTGTTGTTTTTTGTTCCAGTCGAGCTCACAATTACCTAATTTAAATTTAAATGTAACCAATTTTCCTTTTAATTATTTTAAACAGTAGGACTTTTAAGTATAAATTGTATAAGGAACTTATCTTATTAAGGAACCAACTTTTTATCAGCTACACAATTTAAAAAGTAAAATGTAAGCAAATTCATAGTTAATTAAGGGTTCAATTAAGTAATTGAGAGCTCGTTTGGAACAAAATCCAGCAGGGTGGGGGTCCTCTAGGATCAGGGTGGAGAACCACTGGTTTAACAAATCAACAAGGAAACAGAGGATGTGCCACTTTCACTTTGGACGAATATCTCCTAAAAGCTGGAATCACGACATCATCACCAGATTCTGACACATGATGATATGTATAGGAATATGTATCTCTTCCCAAAATGTATTTTATTCAAATAAACCAATGCCAAATTAATAAATACTAATAACAGACAGTTTGGTGAGGTTTTTTGCTCGTGTATTTGACAGTGTTTTCTGATATTGCATTCTAACAATCCTTTTCGTTTATGTGACGTAGAGATTAGGTTTCCCATTCAAGATCAGTATTAACACACTAAGAAAGCTGCTCCTATTGATTCGTAACATTAATGTGCATGTTTATATTCATGTTCTGGTGAGAAATCTTCGTATATAACCCTATTGTCGTGTTCAAATAACAGTAATCAATACAGTGAAAGGTTGTATACATTGGTGACGCGCTTACCAGGGATCCTGAGACATGATGTAATAATAATTATCACCTATCCGCTGTGAATGACACTATTCAAGGTGATTCTTTTGCAGCTAAAAGAATACATAAAAAAAAAAAAAAAACATTAACTGGAAACTACTGAACATGCCCCACTTCCTGTTTTAGTGCCTGTGTCACATGACCATCTACGGCGTTCAAGATGGGACAAGATAGGCAAACCTGTCTCTAGTGGAGGACTACAGATGCACCAGCGCAGTGGTTCTAAACGCTGGTCCTGGTGGACCCCCTGTCCTGCTGGTTTTTGTTCTAACCAAGTTACTTAATTGAGCCCTTAATTTAACTATTCATTTCCTAAATCAGAGTCTTTTGATTATTTTGAACAGTAGGGATTTTAAATTAAGTATTACATTGTATAAGGAACTTATTATCTTATTAAGGAACCAACTTTTTACCAGTACAATTTAAAAAAGTCAAATATAAGCAAATTATTACTTCAGTTAAGGGTTCAATTAACTAATTGAGAGCTCTGTTGGAACAAAAACCAGTAGGGTGGGGGGTCTCCCAGGACCAGGGTTGGGAACCCCTGCACCACAGTAAAGAAAGCGAACAACTGTTCATTTCAGGTATTTTTTGGCACCAGGCCCACAGAAAACATAACAATATACGAAATGCCTGTATGGTGGAGGATCGGCAGTTTGAACCTTTGGCATGTGGTCTGTTTGTTTTCATTGAACACAAGCACAAAGCTAACCAGGACTATATCCCATCCTCTGGACTTGCAAACCAGGTTTGAGCAGTTTGACAATTGCCATTTTAAGGGTGATTCCAGGTGGTAAGATCCTAGATTGAACTCTACCTGCCATGTAGGTGTGAAGTGTTTGACAACAAACACGCTCTGTTTGAATGATAGCAAAGGCTTCTTGCATGAAAAGACACGGTTAATGTTTGTGCAGTTCTTGGAAGAAAACATTATTCGCCTGACATTTTAATTTCTTAGAACAGCATTTAGAAAGATCTGATTTCCAGAAAACAGTTCTGTCTTATGCAAAAGTCAGTTAATAATTTATAGAACCTGTTCAAATAAAATAGGCATGTTTCAAAGTTATTTTTTAAATGTGTGCATAACCCAAGCAAACAAACATGTGTTGTTGTCTGTGGGGCATAACAGAACTTGATTTATTTTTAAAAGATAAAAATGCAAAATAAGCCACACTGGAGACCTTTCAATTATATATTCAACAAATCTATGGCCAGGGCAAATATCATTCTGTTACTTTATGTTAGTTGTTTTTTATTTGTTTGTTTATTTTTTAAAATCTTATCTGGTATGTTTTGAACCACAACATGCTGATAATATGCTTTTCACGTTGGGGGACATCAGTCAGGATGTCTGGGTGTCTGGGGAGGAAAGACATCTGCTGTTGGATGATCAGGGATAAGGGGAATTTTCCACCCTGAAGCTGGTAGAAATTGTAAACACCAAGACAGGGCTTCCTTCTCTTACAAGTACATCACATGTTATCAAACTTGGAGGCCTGGCCTTGTGTACAATCAATAAACACAGTGACTGTAGATGTCACTTTGCTCTCTATACTCCTGCAGTATAGTCACACAGGACAGTCTACTATAAAGAGGAATATCAACAACATGCTCCATGTTCCCCGTAAACACGATATTTCCAGCGGCATGGACCTAGACATCCCTCAGATAGACATTCTGAAAATAGACGAGGAGCTTCCAGACCTCTCAAGTTCTAGAAGACCAAGATCACAATCCTTCTATAACAGCAAACATGGGAAAAACCTTGAAGAAGACGAAGTTTCAGAGCCGGATTCGAGTAGGCCCCGGTCAAAGTCCTTCTACACTTCTGAGACATTACAACGCTATCACCTAGGAGCTTTCAGCAGGTCAAACGCTTTGAAACCTCGAACATTTTCTTTCCTGAATGCTGATGGTAAACTGTCTCGGTTAAATCTGAAGAGGTCCAAGACAGACCCCAGCAGCAAGAGCAATGCATCAAAAGATCTTGAGGATAAGACAAGTAAGATCAACTGCTAAACTACAATACGATCTTAACTGCAAGAAGGCTAAAGTACTAAAGAAATGGTAGCAGAAATTTTGGCAGATATAAAAATGCAGGTTATGTTGGATTTTTTTATTTGTATTTATCCATTTAAAGTTATGAAAATCAAGTTTTAATTTGATTAATAATATAATTCTGTATGTCACTGTGAAAAACATGTGCGTTTTAGTGATTCTTCAATCAATAACCAATCAACTACTTTGAAACATTCTTATTTTCTTATGTACCGAGATTACATTTTTCTGAACTGTTTGATTTATTTATGGGTTTTCTTTCTGAAGAAATGCAAATGAATATGACCAATGATATATAGCTTTATTCCAGGAGAATGGGTACTGAACAGTGTGATCCTGTATTATTTATAAGTGCAGAGAGAGATAAAAATAACTGTTAAAACAGGAAATAAAATAGGGTTAATTCTGAAGAAAAGCTGTCTTGTCCTGCTCCACAAGTATCTAACCCTAATCCCAATGTATCTCTCTTGAAAAGCATATGCAAGGATAAAAAAGTGCTACATGATAAATGGCCCTGATAGAGCACCCTTCCCTCACCTTTGTTTTCTCCTAGGAAAGAATGCATTCAATAATCCAATGTTGACCATATCTGAAGCAGATAACCGGGAGAAGAACTTGTCCCCGGAGATGGAATACGGACAGTTTGTGGACTGGGTGAAGATCGACCCTGTCTCTGCAATGATCTACCAGAAGATCCTGAAAAGCGATCATAAGCAGCTGAAGGGCATGGCCAGGGCGGGCTGCTGGTCCCGGACCCACACTCTTAGGGCCAAGGCCTACCACCACATCATCCACAGCATCAACTGCAGGTCCATCACCCCAGACAGGGAGGTGTACCAGCAGCTGTCGGGGGAACTGTTTGGGGAGCACAAAGTGAGCACTCACCCTTTGCCAGACTATATGGGGGACAGTTTCATCCCCATATACTGTCTCAACAAGGCCGGCCTGAACTCGGTGAAGAAGATTCTTCTCTGCATCGGCAGCCATTTCCCAGACATCACGTTCTGCCCGGTCCTGCCTGCTCTGGTGTCCCTCCTGCTCCACTATAGTGTAGACGAAGCTGAGTGCTTTCACAGCATTTGCCGTCTCATTGCCTACAATGACCCGGCCAGGCACTTTTTGGACCAGACTTTCCTCAGCTACAGGGCTTCATGCATGACCTTCGGAGACCTGGCCAACAAGTTCTGCAACAGTGGACACAAGCTCATCACCACCTCCAACCAGAGCTTCTTTGATGCCTATTCGGACTGGATCACTTGGATCTTTGGTGGTGGGCTTCCCTTCGAGTATGCCACCCGGGTCCTGGATGTATACCTGCTGGAAGGCTACAAAGTGCTCTATCGAGTGGCCCTGACTCTGCTCGCTGAGTACAAGGTTGCTGTGGCCTCCAAGGCATCACACAACGGTGACATCAGTCTGGATATTAATAGCTTCCTGGAGAATATCACCCACCATATCACTGTGGACAAGCTGCTGGAGAAGGCCTTCAACATTCACCTGTCACAGAAAAAAATCGATCTCCTCCTGGCTGCCAACAAGAGCACCCTCATGCAAAAGGGCATCACTATCCATCAGAGGAGGTAAGAATGATTTTTTCAGGTGCTTAACTTTTCTCCATGTCGAGTACAACAGTGCATGATCATGTTCTCAACTGTGTCCTGAAAACACATAGTTGTGTAGATTATGTCACCTAACTTAATGGCACGCTCTCTGTCCCCACAGGCAGTCGGTGCACATCGCTGTAGATTTCGATAGCTTTGGCTCCAGCATTGTCACTGGGCAAGAGATGAGGATTGTCTGGTCCTGGATCCCAGAGCGCTTTGCCCTGCTTTATCCCATCATGCTGTTCAGCACCAGAGAACATGGGCGCAGCCTGTCATCGTGAGTATTTCCTGAATGACACTAAGCTCTAAAGACAAAATATCTGTTTATTTATTTATCTATCTATACAATTTAATGATATGCTATTTGTCTGCATTGCATTTGAATGCATGCTGAACTGGAAAGTGTTTTATGAATTTAAACATCAGTATCCTGAGCATTAGGCATAAACTAAAATCATGAAAAGCTGTCATTGTGCAGAAGGTCTATTGTTGGTTTTGGATTTCTTTGGCATATCCAAGCCCGACCACTTGTACTGTACTTACCGTATCATTCACAATATATCTTACACCTATATCAGAAGATATAATAAAGCCCTGACTTAGAATAACACCATATGGATCCAGCAAATGACTACATTACAACGCCCCGGGATGTTGGTTACCGAGCTTTGCAAAGGGCACACGTTATCAGTCTCAACATGTTTTTATCAGTCTCAACATGAGTCTGACAGTGTGTGCTTTAGTGCTCTATTAAGAACTAATTTTACTAACACAACACCCTGAGAAATCTGTTTGAGTTAAAAATAACGTTGGTGTTCAAACAGAGCAGACTTACTGCCATTGCCAGGCAAGGTGGATTCAGGGACCTCTCGAGAACCCAAGAAAAGGAAGGGAATACTATTCGGATATGGAGAGTTTTCTTCGAAAGGGATGTGCTGTTTTCGTATGACTGAGGGAGGGTTTCAGTCAGTCAGCTATCTCCAAGTGAATCCCTCTTCTTCAGGCTGAATTAAACATAATTTACAAAACAGGCACTGTGGCCCACAATGTGGGCATTGATGGTGGTGGGAAGACAGGGGGCCTCCATGATGTTTTGTGTCAGGGATCAGTGAGGCAGGGTGGCTGGGGGACGAATAACAAGAACATCTCCATACAAACCACCTTCTCATGCCATGCCTTTGAGGAGCAGTACATGTGCAATGCTTTTTACATCTTTTTTCTTATTCTATTGTACACTTTTACAGTAACTCATTTTTACACCCATTTGGCAAGACATTCCACACACTGGATTTTAATTTAATAGTCCATTTTGTTTGAAAATAAGTTCTTCCATGTGTATCACATTGTGAAACTTCAGTAAGCCTCTATATACATAAATGTTTCTGAACAAAAGTGTTACTGTGCGTTTAGCAATAATAACCTCCACTGTGGAGAAGTGAATTGATTTCCTATATGTAAGCCTTGACAATTTTTCTGCTTTCCATATAAGTCCCTCAGAAATGTCAAGAGGTTAATAGCAGCTCTTTGTCTGGGATGGCTGCCTCCGTGTATGCTAAATTCTTCTTCTTTTTATGATTACATTTCCTCTCATCTTTCCCCCATCGCTCAGACATACTCACTTGCTCTAGCAAGCACAGCCATGAATGGGCACCTGCCACAAAGCAGGGTGGTCTGGGCCGGATGTGACCCCTTCTGTCCCTGACACTAAATAGGTCTGAACAAGACCTGATCCCCAATGCACTTTCACCTCTGCGGGGGCTGCAGAACAGACACACGGCTCTCCATTGATTTCACACAAAAGAATAAAAGACTCGAAGATGCTGATTAACGTTTGGAAGTTATCTTCTGAGGATTGTCTAAGAAGATGAACCATAATGAGACCCCGCTTCAACAAAATGGTTATTTACAATAACGAATACTCCATCTAGGCTCCATACTTCACCCTATGCAAGTAATTGAAGTTTAGGGTGTCTTTATGTAAAATAATAATTCACTGACGCAAATGCCAAGCAAACCTGAATGAATGAAACACAGACTTATAACAGAGCACAGTCACAGTCTTGTTTGCATGCCGATGTTGTTTAGGTTAACGGAACAGAAGCGTTGACCTTGCTGACCTCTATTGTTTGTAATAAAAAAATATTTTGTAATTAACCTAAAGCCAGATGAGATGGCAACCTGTATGGATAATTAAGTTAAACCGGACAGAATTTTACCCAGTAATGTATTTTAATGACATACAGTATATTCTTATATTTATGATACTATCAAAAGCACAAATATATGTGTGTCAAATAATTTGATTTCACATTCATGTGAAAGTTATAGAGCATTGTGAGTACTGTTAACTGTGGAATAAAAAAACATACTTTGTTTTTCTCATTCTAAAACAAGTCTGTTTTTCTACCCCAGGTTTTATTCCCATGTCGAGTGTTTCGAGCCAACTGTTCTGCTGATCCGAACGGAGGAGGGGGAGGTGAGCAGATACACATCTAGAATTAGCATTGTTTTAGTACAGAGGCATTGGAACACAATGGTCACACATGGCAGCTGGACCAGTGAGATGTCTAAAGATAAAAGACTGCAAAAAAAATATATATACATATACTTTCATGTATATCAAATCTCATATCAAACAAACTTTAAATTCTTTGCATATCAAACAAAGTGCCCAAGGTCTTGGTGATTCTTGGTATCATTCTCTCTGCAGGTGTGCGGTGCATTCCTGTCTTCCGACTGGAGTGAGAGGAATAAACCAGGCAGCAGGGGCACCAGGCTTTTTTTTGGGACCGGGGAATGCTTTGTTTTTACTGTAAGTGAATAGGAACCTGAACATGGAGGTGTCCACAGCAGTGTGTGGCTGTCACTGCTCTTTTGTTAAGCTCTTCAACATGTTGAGTGCTGATAAAATTCCCCTTATCTGAGAATTAAAAATAAAAATGACATTTGGGGAGAAATTGTATGTTTTTAAACTGAGCTTTTCATTAGGATAATCTTGCGGTGAGTGTGACACGTCTTTAGTTACTTTCCCGTTTCTGTTTGTGAATTTTCATGGATATTCAGAACTCTTCTCGGTCTTATTCACCTGAAGGAGACAGGTGTGAATTAATCTGAATATGAAGCTCTGGTTTCCCTCCTCCAGCTGCATCCAGACACCGAGCGATACGAGTGGGCCTTCCTCCACATGACGGACATCGCCAAAGAAGACCTCCCCCTGTCCTCCTTGCCCTCCCTCTCACCCTCACCCCCCCCCCCTGAGGTGACCTTGACCTGCCCTGATGGGACCACCCAGGATCCCAGCTACCATTTCCCCCCATCCCCAGTGCTCACTGAGATGCCCCCCCCAAGTCTAACTCCCAAAGTTCCAGAGCAGCACCCCCTGTCAGCCTCCATGTTTATGGCTGGGGGCAAGGAGAGGATTATCATCGGTAAGTTGTTCAGGAGTGAAGCTAACACTCTCTTTATGTGACATGTCTCGCCCCCGTGTTGATCTTGGTTTCTCGAATTCAAAGATGTAAAAAGTCTTGAGTGGCCTATGCTTGAAATGCAGTTTTGGTCCAGTTTAAAAAAAACGGCAACAACAACAACAACAATTATTACAGTTGTTGTAAATTGTAATTCTACTTACTTAACTAAGACAAGATTAGTTGCATATTGAGCTTAGCTTCAGATGACATTGTTAGCTAGGCTTTGGGTTGTTGCAAAGGCCTCATCCCAACTCAATCCTCACATCGCTGATAGACGGTATGAAACCTACTGACTTGATTTAACCACCTAACCATCTCAGAACTTCAACCTAGCCCTAACTCTTGCCATTACCGCCAATACCCTTACCAAATTGTTTCACATTGCTAGTGATGGGGCTAGTACAGATATTTATGGACCTAACTGTATTAAACCATAATCCCAAATAATAAATCCTCCTAGACCACATTCTACTAGAGACTACAAATGTACTTCATGATTCATTCCAGTCTCAACGATATTTGTACATATTCAGATGTTTTGCAATGTTTGAGGAACAGGACAGGTGAACACACTGTCCTCTCACTTGATCCTCAGGCGGAGGTGGGGGGCAGGCTCTGTGCATCGAGGCAGACCTGCTCAACGGGCGGACAGAACGATGCGACACCTTCGAGAACTCTCCCCTCTGCAGAGAACACTTCAAAATCCAGTGCCTGGAAGTCTGGGGGATCCAAAGCTCGACCAAATTCACATCGGCTTCCAGCAAACAGTCTGTTGATTATATATAGACCAAGAATGAGGTTTTGCTTCTGCTTCACATGAATTGTTAAATATTTGAGTCATGCTAATACTGTATTTCCCTCTTATTTAATACTCTTAGCATATAAAATATGTTTTACATTTTTCAGATAAAGAGATTCTTTATCACCCCCCAGGTGTAAAGTTGTATGTCAAAGCTTTTATTTCTGCAAGGTTTTGTGTGTTTTGTGGAATATGTGCAACAACCAAAGTAAAAATATGTGATATCAAGTTACAATATAACTTTATAGGAAAATTATTTTAAGAATGACATAGTATATATTATTGAAATTGTTATACTGCATAAATAAATACAAAGGGCATAATTTGTTCATTAGGTTCCTTTACAACAACTTTTAATGTCTGTAAATCTCGTCCAGGAATTATTATTGAACTACATGTGCATTGTTTCCTTCAGTAATGCCAGCTTCTAGCACTGTGGTTTTATTAATATTTGATTTTATATAAAAATAAAAAACACCCACAAAGGTGGTTTGGTTTTTCAGACAAAAGTTAAGTCACTAATAATTGTTCTCTCACAGATACAATGGATACAATGGTTTAAAAACCATTCATTATTCTGCATGTAATATATAATTATAATTATAATTAGTAGCAGTAGAAGTAGATTATTGTTCGTATTATTTTATGATTTTAATGGTTTGGGTACAGCGTTTTTTAAATCTGCTTCTATTGACATGTGATGTTGAAATGTGATGTATATTGTAAGATATAATTATATGTGAATTTGAAGAAATGTTGTTCAGTGAACCTGGAGTAAAGGCAATATATTGTATTGATGTTTAGATGTATCGTGAGAAGTGCTCCCACAAAAAGTGCTTGAATTAAAGTTTTTCCTCTTTTCTGTTGTTTCACTCGGCTAATCCAAAATGAAAATAACCTGGTATTTTGTAGTACTATAATGTTCTGTAGTATAGTTTAGTGAAGTGTTGTACTGTACTTGTATTAAAACAGTGTGTTAATACAGTCTAGTGTAGCACTGTTACATGCATACTGCTGTATTATCACTACTTCTAACACTACACTAACATAACTACTTTTATACTACCCCCAATAACCTTCATACTACTATCCATAATGACACATATTGAATGATGCATTGTGCAAAAAGTATTGTCTAATTTGCTAGGATACTTTAAACTCTACTTTTAACCATAATAAGGACAAGAGGGTAACTTTCCCATCACCGCGCATGTCCCAAAAAGTAAGAGCGAACTCAAACAACCTCACTGCGCATGTGTAAGCTCTGGTTTCATAGTAACGGCTGCAAACAAACTGCTCAGTTACTAGGTAGCGGCTGCGGGTTTCTTGCGGGAAAATATCCAACAGGCTGGAAATCAAAAAGTTAACATTTTAAACGACAAAAAAAAACATGTCTGCAGACACGCAGGAGGTGCCTCAGCTGGAGCTGGAATCAGTCATTGGATTTAACGGTAATAATTACCACTACTTCAATTCAAGACTTGAATATAAACTGGCACGAAGAATAACACGTTTGTATTCAGATCTCGTTGAGTGGCTCTGTCATTGATTAGTGGTCATGTAAACACATAACTATCATGAGTAACAAACTATGCACGTTTAAAAAGACATTATGTATTTTACTTAGCAGTTTGCATTTGATATAAGTTGTAGTAAACTTTATGTGGCCTATATAATTTGCATACTGTATACATTATACAAAATGGTACAATCTGCTACAAATTGAAGCACTTTGAATGAATGGATTCAATGTACCAAGTGTCATGCATAGTTAAGCGATAATAATAGTGTGCTTAGCTGGTAGGTTAATAAAAATCCTTATGGAGACGTTTTGTTTCACCGAAATACTTTTATTTCCACCCCAGGACAGGTGTTTTCTGGCCTGATTGTCCACCCTGACCGGGAGCACATTATTTACCCCCTGGGATGCACAGTCATCATCAAGAGCCTCAACAACAACAAGCAGGAATTTCTGCACGGACACACCAACAACGTGTCCTGTGTCACCGTGTCCCGGAGTGGGAAATATGTGGCTTCTGGACAGGTCACTTTCATGGGATTCAAGGTAAGGAAAAAAAAAGAGAAGATTTTTCACAATTAAAATGCTTTTCCACTTAACGGTGTGGAGTAGGCTGTGTGGAAATAAATCCTCATTGAAAAGCATGAAACTCTGAGGCACTGACACAACAACATGTGAAAAAGGGGGTGTTGTAGACGTATATATCTATAGGCACCGTATATATTAAAATAGTCATAATATTTATTAACTGTTCTAGGTAAATAAACATGCATTGCTGACGATGGGTTGTCTGGATGCCATTTTCTGTTTCTCCTCGTTGCAGGCAGATGTGATCATCTGGGATTACGACAGGAAGGACATGTATGCCAGATTGCAGCTTCACAAGGCGAAAGTGGAAGCTCTAGCTTTTTCCCCAAATGACCTATATTTGGTGTCCCTTGGAGGCCAGGATGATGGCAGGTAACCTTTGGCTGACAGAATCGATGTGATAAATTTATACGCGTGTGATTTGTAGGCCATGCAGATAATTAGTCCCTATGTGTATTCATCCCCATTGCACAATGACACACCAGGTCATATAACACGCCGAGCTACAGTGGGCATCGAGTTGCTGGCAGATCGTGCTCTTTCCTAGCAGGCTGTGGCTTCTGGTTTGGGCCTCTCACTCCAGTGCCCCTGCCAGCTCTTTGATCCACTTCTCTCAAGGTTTTGACCTGGTTTTCATAGCATGGCCTTATGAGCATGCGGTAGTTACTGTTATTATCAGCGTGATGATTATCGTTTCTTTGGCTGACACCAGTGCCCGAGGCAACTGAAATTGCAAGAAGAAAATGCGCAAAAGTAACAAGTAAAAAAACATTTTTACAAGAAAAAATGAAAAACAGTAACAAAACAACAATAAATGATAATGAAACCAAAGACTGAGGCAGAGTGCTTTCGACATGAGGGTAACGTTTCAAGTCTAGTCACGTTCAGATTTTCAGATCCTGTTAGGTCTACACTAAGCACATATGGTTAGCTCTTGGGGTTTATTGCTAGCAATGTGTATTCATAACAAATGGGTTCTGACCATTCCTGGAAATCAGAGAAAATCTGGAAAATATCAAACTTTATTTTCCAAGCCTGGTAAAGTAATGGAAAACAACACTAGAACAATGTTATGAACAGAGTAGTCCATGCACTCATTAAAAAACTACCAAATAACTAAACACTGCAAATTAAAACCTGGGATAAATTGGAGCAGACTAATAAAGCATTCAGTGCAGATGTGGTTCTGGGGGCTGTGTTGTATCTCGGGAAACCGCTAAAAATGTAACACAAAGCTCTGGATAAAGTCACTATCCCTCAGGGGCTTTGGGAACCCTGTGTAAGCATTGTTTTGAGTCCCCTCATTGTTCTGTTTGTAAATGTGCAGTGTTGCCAACATGTGACTGCTGTTTACAGTGTTCTTAGTACTACAGTGACATTTACTGTCAACACACGGGTTGTGTTTTGTTGAGCAGCATCGTTGTATGGAATGTGGAGAGCAGAGAGGCGATCTGCGGCAGCCCGGCCTCCGCTCACAGCGCCGGACACTGCCTGACGGTGAAGTTCTCCAACCAAAGTGATGACACCTTCGTATCAGCTGGGCAGTAAGTTTCATGGAACCGTGAGCGATACTTCTTGTGTGTTAATTTTAATTAGTAGACTGGGGTTCCCAACCCAGGTCTTGGAGGGCCCCCTACCCTGCTGGTTTTTGTTCCAACTGAGCTCTCAATTACTTAATTGAACCTTAATTGAAGTAACAATCTGCTTAGATTTTACTTTTTAAATTGTGTAAAAAAATAGTTTTTTCTATAATAATTATAATTAATTATAAATAAATAATTATATAATTCTATACTTAACTTCAAACCCCTACTGTTTAAAATAATGAAAAGGCTCTGATTTAGGACATTATTTGTTCAATTAAGAAATTAAGAGGTCAGTTGGAACAAAAGGGAGACCTCCAGGACTAGGGTAGGGAACCACTGAAGTAGACCACTGCATTAAAACTGTATTCCAACCATTTGAAGTCACACCTGCTTAACATAATGAATTGTGCAGCATAACAACCTCTTCTGCCCACTTAACCCATTACACACTAAAACAAACCTGACTCTCAGAAGGTTGTTTAATTGATTTAATGTGTCATTTCCAAAATACAACAGCAAACACAACTTCAGATTGGTAAGTTTTAATGAGCCCCAGGTAACCTACCGATCTAATCATTATTATCAGTCCTATTATTATTATTATTATTATTATTATTATTATTATTATTATTATTATTATTATTAATTCTCTTTCTTTCGCAGCGGCACACTGCGGGTCTGGGAGCTGGATCTGCCAAACAGGAAGATACGTCCCACCGAGTGCCAGACAGGACAGCTGAAGAGAATCGTCAAATGCCTCGAAGTAAGTCGGCATCAGAGTAGAGGGATGCTAGTGTACTTAAAAATACGCTGTTCACTTTGTATGGGTATAAGACAAGAAGGAATATACATGTATTATATATCTGAAATAAAATTATGTTGCTAGAAACGTTATTTCGGTTTACGTCTTGAACGTGTTCTAAATCGAAATCATGATGTAAATACATTTACACAACTGCACAGGGGAATCATATGTATGTACTTATTCAAACACAATCCACTGTTTCTTCAACGGTCTGTGTTTTGGATCTGACGCTTGTGTTTTAGATTCCAGAGGATGATAGTTTTTTCTACTGTGGAACAACGAGTGGAGATATCCTAAAAGTTAATTTCAGGACCAAACTTCTGAACTGCTGTGGCCCCGTGAAGGAGAAATTCAGCAAGGTTGGTCCCATCAGAGAAACACACTAACACGAGGACGGGATTGTATCATTGATTTGAAGACCACATTGAAATCTGAAAAGCTGAAACACTGACTTTCTATTGGATTAGGTTCATGTTAGTTTAAAATTGCTTCTAGACTGACAGGAATATATATATATGTGTGTGTGTGTGTGTGTGTGCACACATTGTGTCCATATGTTTATTACACATGAATGGATGTTTGTGACAATGACCGTTGTAATCGTAGTTCATAAAGAGTGACAGACATTTACTTAAGTCTCCATTGTGTATAATGTTGGAAACTTAGCTTTTATATATATAAAAAGCACTGCTATAACTGGGGTTCATTGTATCCAATACAGAACAGTATTGTTTGCTGGGAAGAAAACAGGGCCATAAAACATACTGTACAGAGTTAAAAGCTCCTGTTACACCAATTAAAAATACATTCTCAGCTTTGGCTATGGCTGATTTTCAGAAACAAAAGCAAAAATATATAATTGTATTATTGTCTTATCTACAAAAGGACTGCTTGTAGGGAAAATAAATTATGTAAATTAGTCTGAGCCTTAATTGACTGAACGTACTATAACTATTTAATTGCTTTTCAAGTCACTGTACATCTCCACACATGATTTCTCTTGTGTGCCGATTTTGATGAGATCAAGGTGAAGTGAGCCGCTGTGGTTGTGCCTCCTTAGGGAGTCAACGCTGTTCAGGTGCTGAAAACAGGAGACATGCTGGTGGGCTCGGGGGACGGCAGCTTCTCTCTGTGCCGAGGAGCAAACTTCAAACCTGTCAAGTAAGTTCTCCTCCAACAGAGTCCAAAGCGATGGAAAGCACAGCTCGTCTATGAAAAGTAAACTCTTTTAGCTTTCCGAATGGCTGATTTGGTCACTGATTCTGCGTGTGTGGTTCACTCTGTCTCTTTTTGGGTCCAATTGTTCCAATGTCTCTCCCCAAGGAAAGTGCAGCTGGAAGGGGGCGTGACCTCGATCGCCTTGCGAGGGCAGGGGCACCAGTTCTTCGCGGGCACCGAATCTTCACAGATCTACCGCTTTAACTACACAGACTTTAAAGAGGAACTGGTCAGCACGGGTCACAACCACACCGTGAACGACATCGCCTTCCCCCTGTGAGTGCCGCATGATCTGGGTCTACAGCACTGCCGTGTCAGTGAGAGTTTCACATGGTTTCTTTTAAAAACCCATCCAATTAGGAAAATTAAGAGGACACATTAAGAATGACCAGGTGCTTATCACCGACTAGACTGTTGGCTGGTTTGTTTGTTTTTAAATGCAATTTATCTGTATAATGGAAATGTGGCTTAGTCTAGAGCTAGCTACAGGCTACAGACATGCAGCTCTGTGGTTTTTTTTCCCTCTTTGAAATATCTTGTTTTGTTATCTGTATGGGCACCACCAGGGGGAGACGGTAGATAAACGAATGGTGACTTCAATGTGGGAATATGGTGAAAGCATGACTAGACAGAGTACTTTATTTTGTTGAGGAGAAGGTGCATCAATCTTGAGGAATAGCACCAGGTGACAGGAAATATGAAATATACATATTGAATCGGTCCTCCCCTGTGGATTTCTATAGGACTCTGTGTATGAGTGTTGATATTTATTACTGTGCCTTTCCATGCATAATAAAAAAGTGAGTTTCTTAAAAAGACAGCACCTCAATTCCCCCTGCAGTGGCACATCTGACCTGTTTGCCACGTGCTCCAAGAACGACATCCGCGTGTGGCACACCGACACCTCCAGGGAGCTGCTCCGGATCTCGGTGCCCAACATGACGTGCCACGCCGTGGAGTTCATGAGCGACGGCAGGAGCATTATCAGCGGTGAGGGGGGTTTCATTTAATTTCACTCTTGCTTTAACACCACATTCAATATGTTTGCGCTGATGACTTTGTGGAAAACGTAATGGGTGCATAAAAGTCTCTCGGCTGGAAAAAGTCAAATAAAACCCTTTTTTTTTCTGAGAGAAGCAAAACAACTAGGTATTAAGTTCCTTTGTACCTTCTTTGATTAATCCAGGTGCCCAGAAGCTGACTTAGTGTGACAGGCTCAGGTTAAAGAAGACACCTATTCCACACAAAATAAATAAATGAATCCCGTGACCATTTTCTTTTACTACTCCTACCTTAAAATGTTTATGGACTGACTGGCACATATACATCATCTGAACATTTGAAATGTAAGATGTAGACGGGGTGCAAATTGCGCGGATGAATCCACCTTGTTTTGTAAACCTATTTAGACAGGAATTGTTTTTAAAAGTACCGCTTGTTTTTTTTTAACTGCTTATGCCCATGATAGATTTGAACTGCTTTCAAAATAAGAAGAAGATACGAGGTTTGAAATGAAGACCCTCAGACTGACAGATTGTTAGGGGGCTCAAACCACTCTTTTCTGGTTGGTGTTTCTCTCTCTCTAGCCTGGAACGATGGGAAGATCCGAGTCTTTACCCCGGAAAGCGGTAAATTGATGTTGGTCATCAACAACGCCCACAGCATGGGTGTGACAGCCATCAGCGCCACCAGCGACTGTAAGAAGATCGTGAGTGGAGGGGGAGAGGGGCAGGTGAGCCACACGTGGGAGAAACTGATTAAACGAGAGTGACGTGTCCAAAATGAACCAATCTTACGAGTGGCTGAGCTACAGCCTGTCATGTGTTTTCTGCGTTCCCACTAGTCATAGTTTAAATAACTGAAATGTAGTTAATTGCTCTTTTTTTTGCCTGTTTTAGTTTTTTTTTTAAAGAGAATGACATGTCCTGTTCCTATTCTCTTATTTATTCCTGTCTTCTCGTGTCGAGGTGCGAGTTTGGGAGATCGGTAAAGACAGTCATCGCCTGGTTGAGGCCATGAAGGAGCACAAAGCCACAATCTCCTGTATAAAGATAAAGAGGAACAACCAGGAGTGCGTCACTGCCAGCTCTGATGGGACCTGCATCATCTGGGACCTGGTGTGAGTAACTCTGCTCCCCTGCTGCATTGGGACTGGTGTTCATCTGACATCTGCCAAGAAAAAGTAGCCTGAAAAAACAAAACAAGAGAAAACTAGAATTTAAAGTGTCTGAAGAGACCTTGTTGTACTTGTTGCAAAGTTTATTTTTGAATAGATATATTTTCTTATGGTAGTATACTCTCAGTGATGGTTTATAGGTTATTGTAAGTAGTAGAGGTAGAATTTAGGTTAGTAGTTAATAGTTAATAGTGTGTAAGTAGAAGTATATGTGTGTGATAAAAGTATGTATGTAATCGTTTCATTACATTGTAATATTGTCACATTGCAACAACAGTACACAGCACTACAGTACATTGGAGTGAAAGTGTAATAGAATAGAAAAGGTGAAAAGGTAAATTTAGGTACTTTCTTTCTGACTTGATCAGCACCATCAATCGGCGTCTCTCCAGGATTACTTGATATACAGTCTAGCAACTTTATTTCAAGCTCAAGTACAACCATCTTAGTCTGCTTACATTTTCCACCTCACCTTGTCAGACCCTGGCTCTCCGCTCCGGGAATCGGGAATTGTCAACGAACACCTAATGGTCTATTTTGAACTCTTCTCTGCTTCACAACACTTACATTCCTACTGAACCACAAACCGTGTCAAAGTTTTATACGTAATGTAAAAGTGGTGTTGGTTTTAAAATTAAATGAAGTGCTGCTTGATGGATCGAGAAACCCGCGCCGCCTCTCACTGCAAATTAGAAAGTGGTGAAGGCACTGAGTGAGGGTACGAGGAACAGTGAACTTATTTTTTTGGCCTGAAGATAACCTTCCAGCTGGCTCAATTGAGTGATTTCATCCCCCCGTCTCTTTTTTGTCATTGCCCTTGCTAGCCGGTTTGTGAGGAATCAGATGGTGCTGGCCAACACGCTGTTCAGATGCGTCTGCTACCATCCGGAAGAGTTTCAGATCATCACCAGCGGCACCGACAGGAAGGTAAGACGGCGGGAAACGCGTTAATGGACACATATTGTAGGGGTGGCGCTGAGAGCTCTGGCATTGTCTATCCTCTGTGGAGCGGCTCAGTGCTTTCTGATGTGAATTATTCTTTGTGCAGCCCCTCTGAATGCCCATTCATTAGTCTGCTATAAGATGTTCTGCAACAGTGACTGACTTTTGGTGTCGGTGAACAGACGCAAAGCATCAGACTTCGTAATAAGCAAGCTTGAAGAGGTATGGCAATCTGGACAGTCACTGTGGGATCTCTTATACCAGCGGATCTAAACCAAGACCCCAACCCCCCATTCATCATTGCTTCATGTTTCTCAGTTCTCTCTCACTAAACGATTTGGATTTGATAAAGCAATGCATGATGGGCACAATCTCTGTAAATCTTTATAATAATTATTTAAAATGTACTCGTCAATTTGATTTTATTATTATTATTAGACGTCTTTAAAATGGACAAGAATTAATTAGCATTAGTGAAAGCAAGCCAAAAAAAGTTTTTTGCTCACATATTGTACTTCCTGTTTTACTGCTCTCAAGAATGGCTCTCCGGAAGGCTGGTATCCCAGTTACATGCTATTTAATGACACCTCAGGATGGATTGTCTTTGTTCTTATTCATGAATAAATAACTGGATAAGTGTTCACTCTGTAGCCAACGCTGACGCTCACTAAGCAGCTGATTAGTGACCAGTAACAGGACGGACACTGTGGGTGGACAGTGAAGATGCCGCTGTGGAGAATCTGGCTTCACACCTTCGTGCAGATGGCATCAGTGCCTGCTGAGTGAAAGAGAGCCAGAAATACCATCTGTTGGCTGGAGACAGAGCTCGGCAGTCTTGTTCAGGACAAACGGCCCGAGAGGTTAATTTGTGCTGAGGGGCTCTACGTACTATGGAAAGAACTGCATGAAACAGATCTTGTATATAGTTCTGTGTGTTTCCTCCAACAGGGTATTGATGGCTAAGCACACCATTTAGAGAGAGGGGGTGAGCAGTTTGGAAAAGTCATTAGAACACATTTCTGGGGCGCTCCAGGAATCTGCTCTTGCCATTGTGACAGTAATTTATATATAAGATCTTCTGTTAAAATCCTGACACTGGTGAGCTGGGCCCCCGTCGTTAGCTAATTAAGAACATCGATAATTTGGCTCAATCGAGGAAGAATATGCCAAATAAATCCTACCATCTTCTTACTTAAAAACTGGGCCCTGTCCATTTATATATATAGTTTAACTGGATGGCTGTCAGAGTCTCACAGACCAGAAAAACAGATCACAAAACCCGAATATGCAACTTGATCTTAGATAAAGAGAAAGTTGTTTAATATTAGTGTTTACTACGTGACCGTGACCAAATATATGACCGAATCTGCAGCAAACACAACTGTTGATTGGAAGGCATGTGGTTATTTATGGATGTAAAGGTTTCTCCCTGAGTGGCCTAATTAAAGAGAGACAGGATTATTAATACGTGAGGAACACATAAGTGGATTACAATGTGAAATACATTGATAGCAAAACCCCCGGGTGAATGAAAGAAGAGTGAGAAAAAAAAAAAGGTTCTACTTAGTTCTACACTGTAGCAGAGTTTAAGCCATCCTCTGTGATCCATTGCTTTGGCATACAGAAACGATATGAGATGAGACAGAAGAACAGATAATCTACCACTGAAGTTTCACATTTACCTCAAGTTAATTGACTTCTCAGAAGCAGAAAAGGCCAGGCCAAGACCATCTTCCTCAGCTTATTAGCAAAACCGCAGAACCTAAAGCGTCTCCCCACAACACCAACGCTGCTGTCACTAATAAATGTCCGGATGTTCGGAGGAGATCAGATATAAATAATCACAGTCTCACCACGGCCACAATGTGAAATCAAGATGTCAAGCTCCTACCGTGTCTTGTATAGTGTTTCTGTAATGTTTAGAATAAGCACAACATCCCAAAGTCAAGTACTGGTAGCAGGAAAATTTGAAGAGGAAAGAAAAAAGGCCACAGAGAGAAAGAAAGCAGTAATAACATACATTAATCTAATTTAAAAAGAGTTTAAGCGCTCCTAGTTCAATTCCAGTCAGATGTGGCGCTGCGAAGGATTGCAAAGAAACGAGGGGTATTTTCATCTCGTTAGAAGCCGCAAGTCCTCTCTCCCTCCAAACTTCTCCTTTGTTTTTAATTTACAATCGTGTTGAAATAATAAAAAAAACGTCCTCGACTGTCGTGTTAATAACTCACTATAAATATCTTCAAATAACCACTGCTGGCAGCTCAAGCTGGAGGGAGACGGCTGCCAGCCCCAGAAACGATGAGATCTCATTGCGAGGCACAAACACAGCTTTTTGAGCTGCTGTACGTTGAACTGTGATAGATGCCAGTGCTGTGCATTTACATATAGAGGACTTATTAGGAGATCCAGCCCGAGCCACGAAAGCCACAAATGAGTTGAATCCTGTCCAGAATTGATGAAGACATTTGAGCCTTAAGTGCCTCATACCTTCACATAATAAGTGCTAGAACACAAGCAGGACGGATCCTGTAATGTGGTTTATATCAGGTTAAGATAGGAATAAACTATAAAAATATGTAGGCCGCTGAAATGGGTAATTGTAAGACACACACCAGACTGTATTAACAACATAATGGGTTATCAGCAGGAGTGATGGGACATGGGGACTTATCTGGGGACATTAAAGACAGAGGATCCGTTTTGCTTATCGGATCACAGACCCAGTCTCGGACCACTTAGCATGATTTACTCTTCATTAAATCATAATAACACATGTTGTTGTCATTGTTCATATGATCTCATGCTGTACAATTTGAACTAGTCTAAGTCTGTTCCCTGGCCTCTGCAGATCGAATACTGGGAAGTGTTTGACGGCTCTGCTCTCAGAGAACTGGAGGGCTCTCTGTCTGGGTCCATTAACGGCTTGGAAATCTCCCAGGATGGCCATCACTTTATCACAGGTAGGGGTCGCAGGGCAGCAATACATCAATAATATCAGAGGACACGGCTTGCCTGTAATATATATATATATATATATATATACACTCACCTAAAGGATTATTAGGAACACCTGTTCAATTTCTCATTAATGCAATTATCTAACCAACCAATCACATAGCAGTTGCTTCAATGCATTTAGGGGTGTGGTCCTGGTCAAGACAATCTCCTGAACTCCAAACTGAATGTCTGAATGGGAAAGAAAGGTGATTTAAGCAATTTTGAGCGTGGCATGGTTGTTGGTGCCAGACGGGCCGGTCTGAGTATTTCACAATCTGCTCAGTTACTGGGATTTTCACGCACAACCATTTCTAGGGTTTACAAAGAATGGTGTGAAAAGGGAAAAACATCCAGTATGCGGCAGTCCTGTGGGCGAAAATGCCTTGTTGATGCTAGAGGTCAGAGGAGAATGGGCCGACTGATTCAAGCCGATAGAAGAGCAACTTTGACTGAAATAACCACTCGTTACAACCGAGGTATGCAGCAAAGCATTTGTGAAGCCACAACACGTACAACCTTGAGGCGGATGGGCCACAACAGCAGAAGACCCCACCGGGTACCACTCATCTCCACTACAAATAGGAAAAAGAGGCTACAATTTGCACAAGCTCACCAAAATTGCACAGTTGAAGACTGGAAAAATGTTGCCTGGTCTGATGAGTCTCGATTTCTGTTGAGACATTCAGATGGTAGAGTCAGAATTTGGTGTAAACAGAATGAGAACATGGATCCATCATGCCTTGTTACCACTGTGCAGGCTGGTGGTGGTGGTGTAATGGTGTGGGGGATGTTTTCTTGGCACACTTTAGGCCCCTTAGTGCCAATTGGGCATCGTTTAAATGCCACGGCCTACCTGAGCATTGTTTCTGACCATGTCCATCCCTTTATGACCACCATGTACCCATCCTCTGATGGCTACTTCCAGCAGGATAATGCACCATGTCACAAAGGTCCAATCATTTCAAATTGGTTTCTTGAACATGACAATGAGTTCACTGTACTAAACTGGCCCCCACAGTCACCAGATCTCAACCCAATAGAGCATCTTTGGGATGTGGTGGAACGGGAGCTTCGTGCCCTGGATGTGCATCCCACAAATCTCCATCAACTGCAAGATGCTATCCTATCAATATGGGCCAACATTTCTAAAGAATGCTTTCAGCACCTTGTTGAATCAATGCCACGTAGAATTAAGGCAGTTCTGAAGGCGAAAGGGGGTCAAACACAGTATTAGTATGGTGTTCCTAATAATCCTTTAGGTGAGTGTATACTACCGTTAAAAAGTTCGGGGTCACTTAGAAATGTCCTTGTTTTCCATGAAAACATACATGAAATGAGTTTGAATAGGAAATCTAGTCATTGACAAGGTTAGAAATAATGATTTTTAATTGAAATAATA